>NW_026970559.1:0-227000 GCF_028390025.1 Pseudophryne corroboree
ACAGGCACTGTAGTGATGAGGTTACAGGTGATGGAGGTACGGGCACTGTAGTGATGAGGTTACAGGTGATAGAGGTACGGGCACGGTAGTGATGAGGTTACAGGTGATGGAGGTAGAGGCACTGTAGTGATGAGGTTACAGGTGATGGAGGTAGAGGCACTGTAGTGATGAGGTTACAGGTGATGGAGGTACGGGCACTGTAGTGATGAGGTTACAGGTGATGGAGGTGCGGGCACTGTAGTGATGAAGTTACAGGTGATGGAGGTACGGGCACTGTAGTGATGAGGTTACAGGTAATGGTGGTACGGGCACTGTAGTGATGAGGTTACAGGTGATGGATGTACGGGCACTGTAGTGATGAGGTTACAGGTGATGGAGGTACGGGCACTGTAGTGATGAGGTTACAGGTGATGGAGGTACAGGCACTGTAGTGATGAGGTTACAGGTGATGGAGGTACGGGCACTGTAGTGATGAGGTTACAGGTAATGGTGGTACAGGCACTGTAGTGATGAGGTTACAGGTGATGGAGGTACAGGCACTGTAGTGATGAGGTTACAGGCGATGGAGGTAAGGGCGCTGTAGTGATGAGGTTACAGGTGATGGAGGTACGGGCACTGTAGTGATGAGGTTACAGGTGATGGAGGTACGGGCACTGTAGTGATGAGGTTACAGGTGATGGAGGTACGGGCACTGTAGCGATGAGGTTACAGGTAATGGTGGTACAGGCACTGTAGTGATGAGGTTACAGGTGATGGAGGTACAGGCACTGTAGTGATGAGGTTACAGGTGATGGAGGTACGGGCACTGTAGTGATGAGGTTACAGGTGATAGAGGTACGGGCACGGTAGTGATGAGGTTACAGGTGATGGAGGTAGAGGCACTGTAGTGATGAGGTTACAGGTGATGGAGGTAGAGGCACTGTAGTGATGAGGTTACAGGTGATGGAGGTACGGGCACTGTAGTGATGAGGTTACAGGTGATGGAGGTGCGGGCACTGTAGTGATGAGGTTACAGGTGATGGAGGTACGGGCACTGTAGTGATGAGGTTACAGGTAATGGTGGTACGGGCACTGTAGTGATGAGGTTACAGGTGATGGATGTACGGGCACTGTAGTGATGAGGTTACAGGTGATGGAGGTACGGGCACTGTAGTGATGAGGTTACAGGTGATGGAGGTACAGGCACTGTAGTGATGAGGTTACAGGTGATGGAGGTACGGGCACTGTAGTGATGAGGTTACAGGTAATGGTGGTACAGGCACTGTAGTGATGAGGTTACAGGTGATGGAGGTACAGGCACTGTAGTGATGAGGTTACAGGCGATGGAGGTAAGGGCGCTGTAGTGATGAGGTTACAGGTGATGGAGGTACGGGCACTGTAGTGATGAGGTTACAGGTGATGGAGGTACGGGCACTGTAGTGATGAGGTTACAGGTGATGGAGGTACGGGCGCTGTAGTGATGAGGTTACAGGTGATGGAGGTACAGGCACTGTAGTGATGAGGTTACAGGTGATGGAGGTACGGGCACTGTAGTGATGAGGTTACAGGTGATAGAGGTACCGGCACTGTAGTGATGAGGTTACAGATGATGGAGGTACGGGCACTGTAGTGATGAGGTTACAGGTGATGGAGGTATGGGCACGGTAGTGATGAGGTTACAGGTAATGGAGGTACGGGCCTGGATCTTGTCGGTGACACATTGTGGTTTTGTTGCAGGTGTTTGGCGCAGCGCTGGCAGCGAGGTGGTAATGCCTCCAACACGTGCACTGTGCTGTCACTGCTCGGTGCACCCTGCGCTTTCATGGGCTCCTTGGCTCCTGGCCACATAGCAGAGTAAGTACCAGCAGTAAGTGTCAGTATATGGAATGTATCAGTGTACACATTGCATGCTCATATACCCCAGTGGCATGGTAGGTACACAGTGGTCGGAGATGTAGACCTACCTCTGCATCCACATGCACAGCAGCAAGGGCTCGGGGAGGGGTGATCAGGGATCAGAGTGTTCCGGGCTCCCTGTACTGATAGTGATAAGTATGATAATAGTGAGTACGGAGGAATGAGAGATGAGGGGAGGACTGATCAGGGCTCAGCGTGTTCCGGGCGCCCTGTACTGATAGTGATAAGTGTGATAATAGCGAGTACGGAGGAATTAGAGATGAAGGAAGGAGTGATCAGGGCTCAGCGTGTTCCGGGCGCCCTGTACTGATAGTGATAAGTGTGATAATAGTGAGTACGGAGGAATGAGAGATGAGGGGAGGGGTGATCAGGGCTCAGAGTGTTCCGAGCACCCTGTACTGATAGTGATAAGTGTGATAATAGTAAGTACGGAGGAATGAGAGATGAGGGGAGGGGTGATCAGGGCTCAGCGTGTTCCGGGCGCCCTGTACTGATAGTGATAAGTGTGATAATAGTGAGTACGGAGGAATGAAAGATGAGGGAAGAGGTGATCAGGGCTCAGAGTGTTCCGGGCGCCCTGTACTGATAGTGATAAGTGTGATAAAAGTGAGTACGGAGGAATGAGAGATGAGGGGAGGGGTGATCAGGGCTCAGCGTGTTCCGGGCGCCCTGTACTGATAGTGATAAGTGTGATAAAAGTGAGTACGGAGGAATGAGAGATGAGGGGAGGGGTGATCAGGGCTCAGCGTGTTCCGGGCGCCCTGTACTGATAGTGATAAGTGTGATAATACTGAGTACGAAGGAATGAGAGATGAGGGAAGGGGTGATCAGGGCTCAGCGTGTTCCGGGCGCCCTGTACTGATAGTGATAAGTGTGATAATAGTGAGTACGGAGGAATGAGAGATGAGGGGAGGTGTGATCAGGGCTCAGAGTGTTCCGGGCTCCCTGTACTGATAGTGATAAGTGTGATAATAGTGAGTACGGAGGAATGAGAGATGAGAGGAGGGGTGATCAGGGCTCAGAGTGTTCCGGGCTCCCTGTACTGATAGTGATAAGTGTGATAATAGTGAGTACTGAGGAAAGAGAGATGAGGGGAGTGGTGATCAGGGCTCAGCGTGTTCCGGGCGCCCTGTACTGATAGTGATAAGTGTGATAATAGTGAGTACGGAGGAATGAGAGATGAGAGGAGGGGTGATCAGGGCTCAGCGTGTTCAGGGCGCCCTGTACTGATAGTGATAAGTGTGATAATAGTGAGTACGGAGGAATGAGAGATGAGGGAAGGGGTGATCAGGGATCAGCATGTTCCGGGCGCCCTGTACTGATAGTGATAAGTGTGATAATAGTGAGTACGGAGGAATGAGAGATGAGGGGAGGGGTGATCAGGGCTCAGAGTGTTCCGGGCGCCCTGTACTGATAGTGATAAGTGTGATAAAAGTGAGTACGGAGGAATGAGAGATGAGGGGAGGGGTGATCAGGGCTCAGCGTGTTCCGGGCGCCCTGTACTGATAGTGATAAGTGTGATAAAAGTGAGTACGGAGGAATGAGAGATGAGGGGAGGGGTGATCAGGGCTCAGCGTGTTCCGGGCGCCCTGTACTGATAGTGATAAGTGTGATAATACTGAGTACGAAGGAATGAGAGATGAGGGAAGGGGTGATCAGGGCTCAGCGTGTTCCGGGCGCCCTGTACTGATAGTGATAAGTGTGATAATAGTGAGTACGGAGGAATGAGAGATGAGGGGAGGTGTGATCAGGGCTCAGAGTGTTCCGGGCTCCCTGTACTGATAGTGATAAGTGTGATAATAGTGAGTACGGAGGAATGAGAGATGAGAGGAGGGGTGATCAGGGCTCAGAGTGTTCCGGGCTCCCTGTACTGATAGTGATAAGTGTGATAATAGTGAGTACTGAGGAAAGAGAGATGAGGGGAGTGGTGATCAGGGCTCAGCGTGTTCCGGGCGCCCTGTACTGATAGTGATAAGTGTGATAATAGTGAGTACGGAGGAATGAGAGATGAGAGGAGGGGTGATCAGGGCTCAGCGTGTTCAGGGCGCCCTGTACTGATAGTGATAAGTGTGATAATAGTGAGTACGGAGGAATGAGAGATGAGGGAAGGGGTGATCAGGGATCAGCATGTTCCGGGCGCCCTGTACTGATAGTGATAAGTGTGATAATAGTGAGTACGGAGGAATGAGAGATGAGGGGAGGGGTGATCAGGGCTCAGCGTGTTCCGGGCACACTGTACTGATAGTGATAAGTGTGATAATAGTGAGTACGGAGGAATGAGAGATGAGGGAAGGAGTGATCAGGGCTCAGAGTGTTCCGGGCGCCCTGTACTGATAGTGATAAGTGTGATAATAGTGAGTACAGAGGAATGAGAGTTGAGGGAAGGGGTGATCAGGGCTCAGCGTGTTCCGGGCGCCCTGTACTGATAATGATAAGTGTGATAATAGTGAGTACGGAGGAATGAGAGATGAGGGGAGGGGTAATCAGGGCTCAGAGTGTTACGGGCGCCCTGTACTGATAGTGATAAGTGTGATAATAGTAAGTACGGAGGAATGAGAGATGAGGGGAGGGGTGATCAGGGCTCAGCGTGTTCCGGGCGCCCTGTACTGATAGTGATAAGTGTGATAATAGTGAGTACGGAGGAATGAAAGATGAGGGAAGAGGTGATCAGGGCTCAGAGTGTTCCGGGCGCCCTGTACTGATAGTGATAAGTGTGATAAAAGTGAGTACGGAGGAATGAGAGATGAGGGGAGGGGTAATCAGGGCTCAGCATGTTCCGGGCGCCCTGTACTGATAGTGATAAGTGTGATAATAGTGAGTACGGAGGAATGATGAGGGAAGGGGTGATCAGGGCTCAGAGTGTTCCGGGCGCCCTGTACTGATAGTGATAAGTGTGATAAAAGTGAGTACGGAGGAATGAGAGATGAGGGGAGGGGTGATCAGGGCTCAGCGTGTTCCGGGCGCCCTGTACTGATAGTGATAAGTGTGATAAAAGTGAGTACGGAGGAATGAGAGATGAGGGGAGGGGTGATCAGGGCTCAGCGTGTTCCGGGCGCCCTGTACTGATAGTGATAAGTGTGATAATACTGAGTACGAAGGAATGAGAGATGAGGGAAGGGGTGATCAGGGCTCAGCGTGTTCCGGGCGCCCTGTACTGATAGTGATAAGTGTGATAATAGTGAGTACGGAGGAATGAGAGATGAGGGGAGGTGTGATCAGGGCTCAGAGTGTTCCGGGCTCCCTGTACTGATAGTGATAAGTGTGATAATAGTGAGTACGGAGGAATGAGAGATGAGAGGAGGGGTGATCAGGGCTCAGAGTGTTCCGGGCTCCCTGTACTGATAGTGATAAGTGTGATAATAGTGAGTACTGAGGAAAGAGAGATGAGGGGAGTGGTGATCAGGGCTCAGCGTGTTCCGGGCGCCCTGTACTGATAGTGATAAGTGTGATAATAGTGAGTACGGAGGAATGAGAGATGAGAGGAGGGGTGATCAGGGCTCAGCGTGTTCAGGGCGCCCTGTACTGATAGTGATAAGTGTGATAATAGTGAGTACGGAGGAATGAGAGATGAGGGAAGGGGTGATCAGGGATCAGCATGTTCCGGGCGCCCTGTACTGATAGTGATAAGTGTGATAATAGTGAGTACGGAGGAATGAGAGATGAGGGGAGGGGTGATCAGGGCTCAGCGTGTTCCGGGCACACTGTACTGATAGTGATAAGTGTGATAATAGTGAGTACGGAGGAATGAGAGATGAGGGAAGGAGTGATCAGGGCTCAGAGTGTTCCGGGCGCCCTGTACTGATAGTGATAAGTGTGATAATAGTGAGTACAGAGGAATGAGAGTTGAGGGAAGGGGTGATCAGGGCTCAGCGTGTTCCGGGCGCCCTGTACTGATAATGATAAGTGTGATAATAGTGAGTACGGAGGAATGAGAGATGAGGGGAGGGGTAATCAGGGCTCAGAGTGTTACGGGCGCCCTGTACTGATAGTGATAAGTGTGATAATAGTGAGTACGGAGGAATGAGAGATGAGGGGAGGGGTGATCAGGGCTCAGAGTGTTCCGGGCGCCCTGTACTGATAGTGTTAAGTGTGATAATAGTGAGTACGGAGAAATGAGAGATGAGGGAAGGGGTGATCAGGGATCAGCGTGTTCCGGGCGCCCTGTACTGATAGTGATAAGTGTGATAATAGTGAGTACGGAGGAATGAGAGATGAGGGGAGGGGTGATCATGGCTCAGAGTGTTCCGGGCGCCCTGTACTGATAGTGATAAGTGTGATAATAGTGAGTACGGAGGAATGAGAGATGAGGGAAGGGGTGATCAGGGATCAGCGTGTTCCGGGCGCCCTGTACTGATAGTGATAAGTGAGATAATAGTGAGTATGGAGGAATTAGAGATGAGGGGAGGGGTGATCAGGGCTCAGAGTGTTCCGGGCGCCCTGTACTGATAGTGATAAGTGTGATAATAGTGAGTATGGAGGAATGAGATATGAGGGGAGGGGTGATCAGGGATCAGCATGTTCCGGGACCCCTGTACTGATAGTGATAAGTGTGATAATAGTGAGTACGGAGGAATGAGAGATGAGGGGAGAGGTGATCAGGGATCAGTGTGTTCCGGGCGCCCTGTACTGATAGTGATAAGTGTGATAATAGTGAGTATGGAGGAATGAGAGATGATGAAAGGGGTGATCAGGGATCAGCGTGTTCCGGGCGCCCTGTACTGATAGTGATAAGTGTGATAATAGTGAGTACGGAGGAGTGAGAGATGAGGGAAGGGGTGATCAGGGCTTAGAGTGCTCCGGGCGCCCTGTACTGATAGTGATAAATGTGATAATAGTGAGTACGGAGGAGTGAGAGATGAGGGGAGGGGTGATCAGGGCTCAGCGTGTACCGTGCGCTCTGTACTGATAGTGATAAGTGTGATAATAGTGAGTACGGAGGAATGAGGGATGAGGGAAGGAGTGATCAGGGATCAGCGTGTTCCGGGCGCCCTGTACTGATAGTGATAAGTGTGATTATAGTGTGTGCGGAGGAATGATAGATGAGGGAAGGGGTGATCAGGGCTCAGCGTGTACCGGGCGCTCTGTACTGATAGTGATAAGTGTGATAATAGTGAGTACGGAGGAATGAGAGATGAGGGAAGGAGTGATCAGGGCTCAGCGTGTTCTGGGCGCCCTGTACTGATAGTAATAAGTGTGATAATAGTGAGTACGGAGGAATAAGGGGAGGGGTGATCAGGGCTCAGCGTGTTCCGGGCTCCCTGTGCTGATAGTGATAAGTGTGATAATAGTGAGTACGGAGGAATGAGAGATGAGGAAAGGGGTGATCAGGGATCAGCGTGTTCCGGGCGCCCTGTACTGATAGTGATAAATGTGATAATAGTGAGTACGGAGGAGTGAGAGATGAGGGGAGGGGTGATCAGGGCTCAGCGTGTTCCGGGCGCGCTGTACTGATAATGATAAGTGTGATAATAGTGAGTACGGAGGAATAAGAGATGAGGGTGTTAGGTTATTGGTGCTCAGAACAAGGGAGATGTTGCGTAGTGAGTCCAGAGCACCAGAACGTGACGCTGAAATAAGGTGTGGTGTGGAAATAGCCCCTAGCACCCTACCTCCGTTGTTTTACCCATGTGGTCAGTTCACGCCTGAGTGACTATGGTTTCTTGGGCCCACGGCAGCCGCGTTTGAAGGGCGGATTATGTCTGCCCAACTCCGATGCCCCAGGTCTTAGCGTGAGACAAGGCGTGAACCGAGACAGGATAATAACAAGGGGACCTCTTACTAAACAACAGAAAGCTAGGGGCTACTAACTACCCTAAAGCTAAATATATGTGCGGCACGCCGCCAAAGGAAAAGAACAACCAAGGAAATGCTGTCCACTCGCCGACACAATACTGTTGTGTACCGGCGGTGACAGCATAAGCAGAACCCTCTGCAAAACACCAGTAACAAAATATAACCAAAGAATACTGCGGCCTAGGCCGACGGACGCGGCAAAGCCGCTACTCACGGAACCGGTACAAACACTGACAAACGGACAGGAACCCCCAATGTAGCCGACACAGACTCTCAGAACCGGAGGACAGGCAGAATCCCAAACGACAGACCGGTGGACACCAAGAAGCCAGAAACTCGACTAGGCACAGACAAAGCCACAGGACTTCTGGACAGGAACACTTCACGGCAGGACACAGGAACCGACACAGGAATCGACACAGGAACCAACACTGGAAGCAGCTAGACAGACACTGCTAGACAGGAGCTCAGGAACTGGCAGGGACTAGCTCAGAACGCAAGAACTCTGGAAGTCTAGAAACCTGGAAATATCACCAGCGTCTGTGAATTGCACTGAGCCAGCATATAACAGAGAGTCTTAATTAATTATGTCGTGCAGCTGCCCTGCTGCACAACTGAGAGGTGCAATCAACAGACAGGTGAGGCTGAACACATGGGAACAAGCTGCAATTACACAGACTCACCACTGGCAGCAAACAAGAGTATTCTTAAACCAGAGCAACGGGAAAACCTGGCCTGCAAGACAACTATAAACATAAAATAGGAATGAACCACTACCTGTGGTTCATAACAGTACCCTTTCCTTAAGGGTGAGCTCCGAACACCCCATGACACCCACGGGGAACATGAACAGAAGTATAACATAAAATACATAACCAAAATGCAAAACAGGAATGAGCCACAGCCGTGGCTCATAACTTTACATCCCCCTTGAGGAGGGGTCAAAGGACCCCAAAATTCAGACTTTCCAAAACAAGGGATACAAAAAAAAACCTGACACACTGGTCTAACAGAAACAAGCTGTGACAACAGCTTGTAACGGTGCCCCCCCCCCCCCCTTGACGGTGGCCACTGGACACAAGACATGGAAAGAAAAAAAAAATCTTCTTGAGGTCTGACCAAGGTAATTCCCCAAACATTGGGGGTCATTCCGAGTTGTTCGCTCTGTAAATTTCTTCGCATCGCAGCGATTTTCCGCTTAGTGCGCATGCGCAATGTTCGCACTGCGACTGCGCCAAGTAAATTTGCTATGCAGTTAGGAATTTTACTCACGGTTTTTTCTTCGTTCTGGTGATCGTACTGTGATTGACAGGAAGTGGGTGTTTCTGGGCGGAAACTGGCCGTTTTATGGGAGTGTGTGAAAAAACGCTACCGTTTCTGGGAAAAACGCGGGAGTGGCTGGAGAAACGGAGGAGTGTCTGGGCGAATGCTGGGTGTGTTTGTGACGTCAAACCAGGAACGACAAGCACTGAACTGATCGCAGATGCCGAGTAAGTTTCGAGTTACTCAGAAACTGCACAGAGATGTCTTATCGCAACATTGCGAATCTTTCGTTCGCAATTTTAAGAAGCTAAGATTCACTCCCAGTAGGCGGCGGCTTAGCGTGTGCAAAGCTGCTAAAAGCAGCTTGCGAGCGAACAACTCGGAATGACCCCCATTGTCTGAACTGATGGTACCTCCCAGCAAGGCTGGGTTCAAATCAGAGATTGGTTTCTTAACCTTGGGAGCTGAACTTTCAGGCAAAGTACTACTATTAGAAGAAGAGAGAAAAGCACATCCTGCAGTCAAAACAACGGGCTGAGACTCTTGTGCCGAATTTACAGAATACGGTGAACTCTCAGCAGATAAGACGGGTGACCTAGAGGAACCTGAACCAATTTCTTTGGAACCATATCTCTTAATAACTGCATCACTGAATGCCGGGGGATCCTGAAGAATGGGATCTTCAGCTTTCATTAGGCTGGTTGCCCACTCAAAAGGCTCTCCTCTAAAGGAATATATCAGATAGAGCACAAGGTTCTCTGAAGTGATGCCCAGAAATGGTCTAAACAACAAAATGGTGTAATAGTGTTTGTAAAGCGCCAGAAATTGGACTAAGTCCCCATCAAAGATTATAGATGTTGAGATATCAACAGAGTCAGGATCTGCTTCCTTCCCATCTGACTGACTAGAGTGCTTTGCTAGGACCTGGTCACTATTGGCCTTACTCGAGGCTAAGACTTTCTGAACCCCACCTGGGGCAGTGACTTTCTGAACCCCACCTGGGGCAGTGACCCTCGGAACCCCACCTGGGGCAGTGGCCCTCGGAACCTCACCTGGGGCAGTGACCCTCGGAACCTCACCTGGGGCAGTGGCCCTCGGAACCCCACCTGGGGTAGTGACTTTCTGAACCCCACCCGGGGCAGTGACTTTTTGAACCCCACCCGGGGCAGTGACTTTCTGAACCCCACCCGGGGCAGTGACTTTCTGAACCCCACCCGGGGCAGTGGCCTCCGGGAACCCCGCTGGGGCAGTGGCCTCCGGGAACCCCGCTGGGGCAGTGGCCTCCGGGAACCCTGCTGGGGCAGTGGCCTCGGATTCTTTTACTGGGACCGGGCCGTCGGCCTCCCTCACTAGGACCGGGCCGTCGGCCTCCCTCACTGGGACCGAGCCGTCGGCCTCCCTCACTGGGACCGAGCCGTCGGCCTCCCTCTCTGAGTCGATAATTATCGAAACTTCTCCCGGGACTATGACTTCCGGGACTTTTGCTGAAGCTATAACCTTTAGAACCTCCACTAACGCTATGCCTCTTGAATCCTTTCCTGGGGAAGCGACTTCTAGACCCTTCTTTGGGGCTTTGTCTCTCGAGACCCCACTTGGGGATATTACTTCAAAGATCCCTTCTGGGGTTTTGCTTCTCGAGTTCCCTTCTAGAACTATGGTTTTAGACACCTTCTCTGGAGTTGCGCTTTTCAAGTCTCTACCTGGGGTAACAGCTTCTGAGACCCCTTCTGGTATTGACACCTGAGCTATAATATTCGATGTCCCTCTATAACCTAGAGCATCGGGTACCGCTCCAGGACTCTGGGCATCGGGTACCGCTCCAGGACTCTGGGCATCGGGTACCGCTCCAGGACTCTGGGCCAGGACTCTGGGCATCGGGTACCGCTCCAGGACTCTGGGCATCGGGTACCGCTCCAGGACTCTGGGCACCGGGCACCGCTCTAGGACCCTGGGCACCGGGCACCGCTCCAGGACCCTGGGCATCGGGCACCGCTCCAGGACCCTGGGCATCGGGCACCACTCCAGGACCCTGGGCATTGGGCACCACTCCAGGACCCTGGGCATCGGGCACCACTCCAGGACCCTGGGCATCGGGCACCACTCCAGGACCCTGGGCATCGGGCACCACTCCAGGACCCTGGGCATCAGGCACCACTTTAGGACCCCGGGCATCAAGCACCACTCCAGGACCCCGGGCATCGGGCACCGCTCCAGGGGCTTGCAACTCTGCTTCAACAGGAAAATCAAGAGAGGAGAGAAACATTCTCCTTTGGTTCCTGAATCTATAATGGGGCTCCCTAGCCCAAGGACCCCAATTATAGGACAGAGTGCTTTTTAGTGTGGGTTGTGTGACAAGTACCTCTGCCACAGTAGAGACAGGAGTTGGTCTTGTATCCTGACTAAACTTGGCCAGAGGGCAGGACTTGTCGCCAAACTTTGTATTGCGCAACTCACAGGTCTGCAGATAGTGGCCTAAACCCCCACAATATAGGCATAAATCTAAGTTTCTGCGACGCAGACGCTCCTCTTCTGAGAGTCTGGGCCGCAGAAAACTTTTAAACCTTTTCTCTTTAATTAAACCTGAGGATTCACTTGTCACCATACTGTGAGCAAGAGTCTCTTTATAGGATAAACTCTCAACAACTTCTGGCAAAATAAGCAAAATTTTGGTCAGAAGGTTTTGCAGTTGCTTTAAGGATTGCTGCAAAACTTCCAGCCGCTCAGGTTTCAAAGCACTGAAAGCAGAGTTCAGGGCTGAGAGAGATGCTTGCAGGGCTTGCATAGTAGGCATAGGAGGATTTCAAACTAGACAAGACAAGACACGATTCTAGACACGATTCTAAGACAAGATTCTAGACAAGATTCTTAGACAATATTCTTAGACAATATTCTTAGACAAGATTCTAGACAAGACAAGACTGGGCTGGATTTTTAAACACCGGACTGGATTCTGCACACTGAATTCTAGACAGGACTGGATTCTAGACAAGACACTGGACTGGGCCAAAAATGAAAAAGCTTTATTTCTTTTTTGTTGTATGGCTGGTGATAATGTTAGGTTCCTGGTGCTCAGAACAAGGGAGATGTTGCGTAGTGAGTCCTGAGCACCAGAACGTGACGCTGAAATAAGGTGTGGTATGGAAATAGCCCCTAGCACCCTACCTCCGTTGTTTTACCCGTGTGGTCAGTTCACGCCTGAGTGACTATGGTTTCTTGGGCCCACGGCAGCCGCGTTTGAAGGGCGGATTATGTCTGCCCAACTCCGATGCCCCAGGTCTTAGCGTGAGACAAGGCGTGAACCGAGACAGGATAATAACAAGGGGACCTCTGACTAAACAACAGAAAGCTAGGGGCTACTAACTACCCTAAAACTAAATATATGTGCGGCACGCCGCCAAAGGAAAAGAACAACCAAGGAAATGCTGTCCACTCGCCGACACAATACTGTTGTGTACCAGCGGTGACAGCATAAGCAGAACCCTCTGCAAAACACCAGTAACAAAATATAACCAAAGAATACTGCGGCCTAGGCCTACGGACGCGGCAAAGCTGCTACTCACGGAACCGGTACAAACACTGGCAAACGGACAGGAACCCCCAATGTAGCCGACACAGACTCTCAGAACCGGAGGACAGGCAGAATCCCAAACGACAGACCGGTGGACACCAAGAAGCCAGAAACTCGACTAGGCACAGACAAAGCCACAGGACTTCTGGACAGGAACACTTCACGGCAGGACACAGGAACCGACACAGGAATCGACACAGGAACCAACACTGGAAGCAGCTAGACAGACACTGCTAGACAGGAGCTCAGGAACTGGCAGGGACTAGCTCAGAACGCAAGAACTCTGGAAGTCTAGAAACCTGGAAATATCACCAGCGTCTGTGAATTGCACTGAGCCAGCATATAACAGAGAGTCGTAATTAATTATGTCGTGCAGCTGCCCTGCTGCACAACTGAGAGGTGCAATCAACAGACAGGTGAGGCTGAACACATGGGAACAAGCTGCAATTACACAGACTCACCACTGGCAGCAAACAAGAGTATTCTTAAACCAGAGCAACGGGAAAACCTGGCCTGCAAGACAACTATAAACATAAAATAGGAATGAACCACTACCTGTGGTTCATAACAGAGGGAAGGAATGATCAGGGCTCAGCGTGTTCCGGGCGCCCTGTACTAATAGTGATAAGTGTGATAATAGTGTGTGCGGAGGAATGAGAGATGAGGGGAGGGGTGATCAGGGCTCAGCGTGTTCCGGGCGCCCTGTACTGATAGTGAGAAGTGTGATTATAGTGTGTGCGGAGGAATGATAGATGAGGGAAGTGGTGATCAGGGCTCAGCGTGTTCCGGGCGCCCTGTACTGATAGTGATAAGTGTGATAATAGTGTGTACGGAGGAATGAGAGATGAGGGGAGGGGTGATCAGGGATCAGCGTGTTCCGGGCGCCCTGTACTGATAGTGATAAGTGTGATAATAGTGAGTACGGAGGAATGAGAGGTGAGGGGAGGGGTGATCAGGGGCAGGGCTCAGCGTGTTCCGGGCGTCCTGTACTGATAGTGATAAGTGTGATAATAGTGTGTGCGGAGGAATGAGAGATGAGGGAAGGAGTGATCAGGGCTCAGCGTGTTCCGGGCGCCCTGTACTGATAGTGATAAGTGTGATAATAGTGAGTACGGAGGAATGAGAGACGAGGGAAGGGGTAATCAGGGCTCAGCATGTTCCGGGCGCTCTGTACTGATAGTGATAAGTGTGATAATAGTGAGTACGGAGGAATAAGAGATGAGGAAAGGGGTGATCAAGGCTCAGCGTGTTCCGGGCGCCCTGTACTGATAGTGATAAGTGTGATAATAGTGAGTACGGAGGAATGAGAGATGAGGGAAGGAGTGATCAGGGCTCAGAGTGTTCCGAGCGCCCTGTACTGATAGTGATAAGTGTGATAATAGTGAGTACGGAGGAATGAGAGCTGAGGAAAGGGGTGATCAGGGCTCAGCGTGTTCTGGGCGCCCTGTACTGATAGTGATAAGTGTGATAATAGTGAGTACGGAGGAATGAGAGATGAGGGGAGGGGTGATCAGGGATCAGCGTATTCCGGGCGCCGTGTGATAATAGTGAGTACGGAGGAATGAGAGATGAGGGAAGGGGTGATCAGGGCTCAGCGTGTTCCGGGCGCCCTGTACGTGATAGTGATAAGTGTGATAATAGTGAGTACGGAGGAATGAGAGATGAGGGGAGGGGTGATCAGGGCTCAGCGTGTTCCGGGCGCCCTGTACTGATAGTGATAAGTGTGATAAAAGTGAGTACGGAGGAATGAGAGATGAGGGGAGGGGTGATCAGGGCTCAGCATGTTCCTGGCGCCCTGTACTGATAGTGATAAGTGTGATAAAAGTGAGTACGGAGGAATGAGAGATGAGGGAAGGGGTGATCAGGGCTCAGCGTGTTCCGGGCGCCCTGTACTGATAGTGATAAGTGTGATAATAGTGAGTATGGAGGAATGAGAGATGAGGAAAGGGGTGATCAGGGCTCAGCGTGTTCCGGGCGCCCTGTACTGATAGTAATAAGTGTGATAATAGTGAGTACAGAGGAATGAGAGATGAGGAAAGGGGTGATCAGGGCTCAGCGTGTTCCGGGCGCCCTGTACTGATAGCGATAAGTGTGATAAAAGTGAGTATAGAGGAATGAGAGATGAGAGGAGGGGTGATCAGGGCTCAGCATGTTCCGGGCGCTCTGTACTGATAGTGATAAGTGTGATAATAGTGAGTACGGAGGAATGAGAGATGAGGGAAGGGGTGATCAGGGATCAACGTGTTTCGGGCGCCCTGTACTGATAGTGATAAGTGTGATAATAGTGAGTACGGAGGAATGAGAGATGAGGGGAGGGGTGATCAGGGATCAGCGTGTTCCGGGCGCCCTGTACTGATAGTGATAAGTGTGATAATAGTGAGTACGGATGAATGAGGGGAGGGGTGATCAGGGCTCAGCGTGTTCCGGGCACCCTATACTGATAGTGATAAGTGTGATTATAGTGTGTGCGGAGGAATGAGAGATGAGGGAAGGAGTGATCAGGGCTCAGCGTGTTTCGGGCGCCCTGTACCGATAGTGATAAGCATGATAATAGTGAGTACGGAGGAATGAGAGCTGAGGGGAGGGGTGATCAGGGCTCAGCATGTTCCGGGCGCTCTGTACTGATAGCGATAAGTGTGATAATAGTGAGTACGGAGGAATGAGAGATGAGGGGAGGGGTGATCAAGGCTCAGCATGTTCCGGGCGCCCTGTACTGATAGTGATAAGTGTGATAATAGTGAGTATGGAGGAATGAGAGATGAGGAAAGGTGTGATCAGGGCTCAGCATGTTCCGGGCGCCCTGTACTGATAGTGATAAGTGTGATAATAGTGAGTACGGAGGAATAAGGGAAGGGGTGATCAGGGATCAGCATGTTCCGGGCGCCCTGTACTGATAGTGATAAGTGTGATAATAGTGAGTACAGAGGAATGAGAGATGAGGGAAGGGGTGATCAGGGCTCAGCGTGTTCCGGGCGCCCTGTACTGATAGTGATAAGTGTGATAATAGTGTGTACGGAGGAATGAGAGATGAGGGGAGGGGTGATCAGGGATCAGCGTGTTCCGGGCGCCCTGTACTGATAGTGATAAGTGTGATAATAGTGAGTACGGAGGAATGAGAGATGAGGGGAGGGGTGATCAGGGGCAGGGCTCAGCGTGTTCCGGGCGTCCTGTACTGATAGTGATAAGTGTGATAATAGTGTGTGCGGAGGAATGAGAGATGAGGGAAGGAGTGATCAGGGCTCAGCGTGTTCCGGCGCCCTGTACTGATAGTGATAAGTGTGATAATAGTGGGTACGGAGGAATGAGAGACGAGGGAAGGGGTAATCAGGGCTCAGCATGTTCCGGGCGCTCTGTACTGATAGTGATAAGTGTGATAATAGTGAGTACAGAGGAATGAGAGATGAGGAAAGGGGTGATCAGGGCTCAGCGTGTTTCGGGCGCCCTGTACTGATAGTGATAAGTGTGATAATAGTGAGTACGGAGGAATGAGAGATGAGGGAAGGAGTGATCAGGGCTCAGAGTGTTCCGGGCGCCCTGTACTGATAGTGATAAGTGTGATAATAGTGAGTACGGAGGAATGAGAGCTGATGAAAGGGGTGATCAGGGCTCAGCGTGTTCTGGGCGCCCTGTACTGATAGTGATAAGTGTGATAATAGTGAGTACGGAGGAATGAGAGATAAGGGGAGGGGTGATCAGGGATCAGCGTATTCCGGGCGCCGTGTGATAATAGTGAGTACGGAGGAATGAGAGATGAGGGAAGGAGTGATCAGGGCTCAGCGTGTTCCGGGCGCCCTGTCCTGATAGTGATAAGTGTGATAATAGTAAGTACGGAGGAATGAGAAATGAGGGAAGGAGTGATCAGGGCTCAGCGTGATCCGGGCACCCTGTACTGATAGTGATAAGTGTGATAATAGTGTGTATGGAGGAATGAGAGATGAGGGGAGGGGTGATCAGGGCTCAGCGTGTTCCGGGCGCCCTGTACTGATAGTGATAAGTGTGATAATAGTGAGTACGGAGGAATGAGAGATGAGGGGAGGGGTGATCATAGCTCAGCGTATTCCGGGCGCCCTGTACTGATAGTGATAAGTGTGATAATAGTGAGTACGGAGGAATGAGAGATGAGGGGAGGGGTGATCAGGGCTCAGCGTGTTCCGGGCGCCCTGTACTGATAGTGATAAGTGTGATAATAGTGAGTACGGAGGAATGAGAGATGAGGAAAGTGGTGATCAGGGCTCAGCGTGTTCCGGGCGCCCTGTACTGATAGTGATAAGTGTGATAATAGTGTGTGCGGAGGAATGAGAGATGAGGGAAGGAGTGATCAGGGCTCAGAGTGTTCCGGGCGCCCTGTACTGATAGTGATAAGTGTGATAATAGTGAGTACGGAGGAATGAGAGCTGAGGAAAGGGGTGATCAGGGCTCAGCGTGTTCTGGGCGCCCTGTACTGATAGTGATAAGTGTGATAATAGTGAGTACGGAGGAATGAGAGATGAGGGGAGGGGTGATCAGGGATCAGCGTATTCCGGGCGCCTTGTGAAAATAGTGAGTACGGAGGAATGAGAGATGAGGGATGGGGTGATCAGGGCTCAGCGTGTTCCGGGCGCCCTCTACGGGATAGTGATAAGTGTGATAATAGTGAGTATGGAGGAATGAGAGATGAGGGAAGGGGTGATCAGGGATCAGCATGTTCCGGGACCCCTGTACTGATAGTGATAAGTGTGATAATAGTGAGTACGGAGGAATGAGAGATGAGGGAAGGAGTTATCAGGGCTCAGCGTGTTCCGGGCGCCCTGTACTGATAGTGATAAGTGTGATAATAGTGAGTACGGAGGAATGAGAGATGAGGGAAGGAGTGATCAGGGCTCAGCGTGATCCGGGCACCCTGTACTGATAGTGATAAGTGTGATAATAGTGTGTATGGATAAATGAGAGATGAGGGGAGAGGTGATCAGGGCTCAGCGTGTTCCGGGCGCCCTGTACTAATAGTGATAAGTGTGATAATAGTGAGTACGGAGGAATGAGAGATGAGGGGAGGGGTGATCAGGGCTCAGCGTATTCCGGGCGCCCTGTACTGATAGTGATAAGTGTGATAATAGTGAGTACGGAGGAATGAGAGATGAGGGGAGGGGTGATCAGGGCTCAGCGTGTTCCGGGTGCCCTGTACAGATAGTGATAAGTGTGATAATAGTGAGTACGGAGGAATGAGAGATGAGGAAAGTGGTGATCAGGGCTCAGCGTGTTCCGGGCGCCCTGTACTGATAGTGATAAGTGTGATAATAGTGTGTGCGGAGGAATGAGAGATGAGGGAAGGAGTGATCAGGACTCAGCATGTTCCGGGCGCCCTGTACTGATAGTGATAAGTGTGATAATAGTGAGTACGGAGGAATGAGAGATGAGGGGATGGGTGATCAGGGCTCAGCGTGTTCCGGGCGCCCTGTACTGATAGTGATAAGTGTGATAATAGTGAGTACGGAGGAATGAGAGATGAGGAAAGTGGTGATCAGGGCTCAGCGTGTTCCGGGCGCCCTGTACTGATAGTGATAAGTGTGATAATAGTGTGTGCAGAGGAATGAGAGATGAGGGAAGGAGTGATCAGGACTCAGCATGTTCCGGGCGCCCTGTACTGATAGTGATAAGTGTGATAATAGTGAGTACGGAGGAATGAGAGATGAGGGGAGGGGTGATCAGGGCTCAGCGTGTTCCGGGCGCCCTGTACTGATAGTGATAAGTGTGATAAAAGTGAGTACGGAGGAATGAGAGATGAGGGGAGGGGTGATCAGGGCTCAGCGTGTTCCGGGCGCCCTGTACTGATAGTGATAAGTGTGATAATAGTGAGTATGGAGGAATGAGAGATGAGGAAAGGGGTGATCAGGGCTCAGCGTGTTCCGGGCGCCCTGTACTGATAGTGATAAGTGTGATAATAGTGAGTACAGAGGAATGAGAGAAGAGGAAAGGGGTGATCAGGGCTCAGCGTGTTCCGGGCGCCCTGTACTGATAGCGATAAGTGTGATAGAAGTGAGTACGGAGGAATGAGAGATGAGAGGAGGGGTGATCAGGGCTCAGCATGTTCCGGGCGCTCTGTACTGATAGTGATAAGTGTGATAATAGTGAGTACGGAGGAATGAGAGATGAGGGAAGGGGTGATCAGGGATCAGCGTGTTTCGGGCGCCCTGTACTGATAGTGATAAGTGTGATAATAGTGAGTACGGAGGAATGAGAGATGAGGGGAGGGGTGATCAGGGATCAGCGTGTTCCGGGCGCCCTGTACTGATAGTGATAAGTGTGATAATAGTGAGTACGGATGAATAAGGGGAGGGGTGATAAGGGCTCAGCGTGTTCCGGGCACCCTATACTGATAGTGATAAGTGTGATTATAGTGTGTGCGGAGGAATGAGAGATGAGGGAAGGAGTGATCAGGGCTCAGCGTGTTCCGGGCGCCCTGTACCGATAGTGATAAGCATGATAATAGTGAGTACGGAGGAATGAGAGCTGAGGGGAGGGGTGATCAGGGCTCAGCATGTTCCGGGCGCTCTGTACTGATAGCGATAAGTGTGATAATAGTGAGTACGGAGGAATGAGAGATGAGGAAAGGTGTGATCAGGGCTCAGCGTGTTCCGGGCGCCCTGTACTGATAGTGATAAGTGTGATAATAGTGAGTACGGAGGAATGAGGGGAGGGGTGATCAGGGCTCAGCATGTTCCGGGCGCTCTGTACTGATAGTGATAAGTGTGATAATAGTGAGTACGGAGGAATGAGAGATGAGTGAAGGGGTGATCAGGGATCAGCGTGTTTCGGGCGCCCTGTACTGATAGTGATAAGTGTGATAATAGTGAGTACGGAGGAATGAGAGATGAGGGGAGGGGTGATCAGGGCTCAGCGTGTTCCGGGCGCCCTGTACTGATAGTGATAAGTGTGATAATAGTGAGTACGGAGGAATGAGAGATGAGGAAAGTGGTGATCAGGGCTCAGCGTGTTCCGGGCGCCCTGTACTGATAGTGATAAGTGTGATAATAGTGTGTGCGGAGGAATGAGAGATGAGGGAAGGAGTTATCAGGGCTCAGAGTGTTCCGGGCGCCCTGTACTGATAGTGATAAGTGTGATAATAGTGAGTACGGAGGAATGAGAGCTGAGGAAAGGGGTGATCAGGGCTCAGCGTGTTCTGGGCGCCCTGTACTGATAGTGATAAGTGTGATAATAGTGAGTACGGAGGAATGAGAGATGAGGGGAGGGGTGATCAGGGATCAGCGTATTCCGGGCGCCTTGTGAAAATAGTGAGTACGGAGGAATGAGAGATGAGGGAAGGGGTGATCAGGGCTCAGCGTGTTCCGGGCGCCCTGTACGGGATAGTGATAAGTGTGATAATAGTGAGTATGGAGGAATGAGAGATGAGGGAAGGGGTGATCAGGGATCAGCATGTTCCGGGACCCCTGTACTGATAGTGATAAGTGTGATAATAGTGAGTACGGAGGAATGAGAGATGAGGGAAGGAGTTATCAGGGCTCAGCGTGTTCCGGGCGCCCTGTACTGATAGTGATAAGTGTGATAATAGTGAGTACGGAGGAATGAGAGATGAGGGAAGGAGTGATCAGGGCTCAGCGTGATCCGGGCACCCTGTACTGATAGTGATAAGTGTGATAATAGTGTGTATGGATAAATGAGAGATGAGGGGAGAGGTGATCAGGGCTCAGCGTGTTCCGGGCGCCCTGTACTAATAGTGATAAGTGTGATAATAGTGAGTACGGAGGAATGAGAGATGAGGGGAGGGGTGATCAGGGCTCAGCGTATTCCGGGCGCCCTGTACTGATAGTGATAAGTGTGATAATAGTGAGTACGGAGGAATGAGAGATGAGGGGAGGGGTGATCAGGGCTCAGCGTGTTCCGGGTGCCCTGTACTGATAGTGATAAGTGTGATAATAGTGAGTACGGAGGAATGAGAGATGAGGAAAGTGGTGATCAGGGCTCAGCGTGTTCCGGGCGCCCTGTACTGATAGTGATAAGTGTGATAATAGTGTGTGCGGAGGAATGAGAGATGAGGGAAGGAGTGATCAGGACTCAGCATGTTCCGGGCGCCCTGTACTGATTGTGATAAGTGTGATAATAGTGAGTACGGAGGAATGAGAGATGAGGGGATGGGTGATCAGGGCTCAGCGTGTTCCGGGCGCCCCTTACTGATAGTGATAAGTGTGATAATAGTGAGTACGGAGGAATGAGAGATGAGGAAAGTGGTGATCAGGGCTCAGCGTGTTCCGGGCGCCCTGTACTGATAGTGATAAGTGTGATAATAGTGTGTGCGGAGGAATGAGAGATGAGGGAAGGAGTGATCAGGACTCAGCATGTTCCGGGCGCCCTGTACTGATAGTGATAAGTGTGATAATAGTGAGTACGGAGGAATGAGAGATGAGGGGAGGGGTGATCAGGGCTCAGCGTGTTCCGGGCGCCCTGTACTGATAGTGATAAGTGTGATAAAAGTGAGTACGGAGGAATGAGAGATGAGGGGAGGGGTGATCAGGGCTCAGCGTGTTACGGGCGCCCTGTACTGATAGCGATAAGTGTGATAATAGTGAGTATGGAGGAATGAGAGATGAGGAAAGGGGTGATCAGGGCTCAGCGTGTTCCGGGCGCCCTGTACTGATAGTGATAAGTGTGATAATAGTGAGTACAGAGGAATGAGAGATGAGGAAAGGGGTGATCAGGGCTCAGCGTGTTCCGGGCGCCCTGTACTGATAGCGATAAGTGTGATAGAAGTGAGTACGGAGGAATGAGAGATGAGAGGAGGGGTGATCAAGGCTCAGCATGTTCCGGGCGCTCTGTACTGATAGTGATAAGTGTGATAATAGTGAGTACGGAGGAATGAGAGATGAGGGAAGGGGTGATCAGGGATCAGCGTGTTTCGGGCGCCCTGTACTGATAGTGATACGTGTGATAATAGTGAGTACGGAGGAATGAGAGATGAGGGGAGGGGTGATCAGGGATCAGCGTGTTCCGGGCGCCCTGTACTGATAGTGATAAGTGTGATAATAGTGAGTACGGATGAATAAGGGGAGGGGTGATAAGGGCTCAGCGTGTTCCGGGCACCCTATACTGATAGTGATAAGTGTGATTATAGTGTGTGCGGAGGAATGAGAGATGAGGGAAGGAGTGATCAGGGCTCAGCGTGTTCCGGGCGCCCTGTACCGATAGTGATAAGCATGATAATAGTGAGTACGGAGGAATGAGAGCTGAGGGGAGGGGTGATCAGGGCTCAGCATGTTCCGGGCGCTCTGTACTGATAGCGATAAGTGTGATAATAGTGAGTAAGGAGGAATGAGAGATGAGGAAAGGTGTGATCAGGGCTCAGCGTGTTCCGGGCGCCCTGTACTGATAGTGATAAGTGTGATAATAGTGAGTACGGAGGAATGAGGGAAGGGGTGATCAGGGATCAGTGTGTTCCGGGCGCCCTGTACTGATAGTGATAAGTGTGATAATAGTGAGTACGGAGGAATGAGAGATGAGGGAAGGGGTGATCAGGGCTCATCGTGTTCC
Source organism: Pseudophryne corroboree (assembly GCF_028390025.1). NCBI lineage: Eukaryota > Metazoa > Chordata > Amphibia > Anura > Myobatrachidae > Pseudophryne > Pseudophryne corroboree. The sequence continues at coordinate 22,040 of NW_026970559.1, forward strand.
GGGCGCCCTGTACTGATAGTGATAAGTGTGATAATAGTGTGTACGGAGGAATGAGAGATGAGGGGAGGGGTGATCAGGGCTCAGCGTGTTCCGGGCGCCCTGTACTGATAGTGATAAGTGTGATAAAAGTGAGTAAGGAGGAATGAGAGATGAGGGGAGGGGTGATCAGGGCTCAGCATGTTCCGGGCGCTCTGTACTGATAGTGATAAGTGTGATAATAGTGAGTACGGAGGAATGAGAGATGAGTGAAGGGGTGATCAGGGATCAGCGTGTTTCGGGCGCCCTGTACTGATAGTGATAAGTGTGATAATAGTGAGTACGGAGGAATGAGAGATGAGGGGAGGGGTGATCAGGGCTCAGCGTGTTTCGGGTGCCCTGTACTGATAGTGATAAGTGTGATAATAGTGAGTACGGAGGAATGAGAGATGAGTAAAGTGGTGATCAGGGCTCAGCGTGTTCCGGGCGCCCTGTACTGATAGTGATAAGTGTGATAATAGTGTGTGCGGAGGAATGAGAGATGAGGGAAGGAGTGATCAGGACTCAGCATGTTACGGGCGCCCTGTACTGATAGTGATAAGTGTGATAATAGTGTGTGCGGAGGAATGAGAGATGAGGGAAGGAGTGATCAGGGCTCAGAGTGTTCCGGGCGCCCTGTACTGATAGTGATAAGTGTGATAATAGTGAGTACGGAGGAATGAGAGCTGAGGAAAGGGGTGATCAGGGCTCAGCGTGTTCTGGGCGCCCTGTACTGATAGTGATAAGTGTGATAATAGTGAGTACGGAGGAATGAGAGATGAGGGGAGGGGTGATCAGGGATCAGCGTATTCCGGGCGCCTTGTGAAAATAGTGAGTACGGAGGAATGAGAGATGAGGGAAGGGGTGATTAGGGCTCAGCGTGTTCCGGGCGCCCTCTACGGGATAGTGATAAGTGTGATAATAGTGAGTATGGAGGAATGAGAGATGAGGGAAGGGGTGATCAGGGATCAGCATGTTCCGGGACCCCTGTACTGATAGTGATAAGTGTGATAATAGTGAGTACGGAGGAATGAGAGATGAGGGAAGGAGTTATCAGGGCTCAGCGTGTTCCGGGCGCCCTGTACTGATAGTGATAAGTGTGATAATAGTGAGTACGGAGGAATGAGAGATGAGGGAAGGAGTGATCAGGGCTCAGCGTGATCCGGGCACCCTGTACTGATAGTGATAAGTGTGATAATAGTGTGTATGGATAAATGAGAGATGAGGGGAGAGGTGATCAGGGCTCAGCGTGTTCCGGGCGCCCTGTACTAATAGTGATAAGTGTGATAATAGTGAGTACGGAGGAATGAGAGATGAGGGGAGGGGTGATCAGGGCTCAGCGTATTCCGGGCGCCCTGTACTGATAGTGATAAGTGTGATAATAGTGAGTACGGAGGAATGAGAGATGAGGGGAGGGGTGATCAGGGCTCAGCGTGTTCCGGGTGCCCTGTACTGATAGTGATAAGTGTGATAATAGTGAGTACGGAGGAATGAGAGATGAGGAAAGTGGTGATCAGGGCTCAGCGTGTTCCGGGCGCCCTGTACTGATAGTGATAAGTGTGATAATAGTGTGTGCGGAGGAATGAGAGATGAGGGAAGGAGTGATCAGGACTCAGCATGTTCCGGGCGCCCTGTACTGATAGTGATAAGTGTGATAATAGTGAGTACGGAGGAATGAGAGATGAGGGGATGGGTGATCAGGGCTCAGCGTGTTCCGGGCGCCCTGTACTGATAGTGATAAGTGTGATAATAGTGAGTACGGAGGAATGAGAGATGAGGAAAGTGGTGATCAGGGCTCAGCGTGTTCCGGGCGCCCTGTACTGATAGTGATAAGTGTGATAATAGTGTGTGCGGAGGAATGAGAGATGAGGGAAGGAGTGATCAGGACTCAGCATGTTCCGGGCGCCCTGTACTGATAGTGATAAGTGTGATAATAGTGAGTACGGAGGAATGAGAGATGAGGGGAGGGGTGATCAGGGCTCAGCGTGTTCCGGGCGCCCTGTACTGATAGTGATAAGTGTGATAAAAGTGAGTACGGAGGAATGAGAGATGAGGGGAGGGGTGATCAGGGCTCAGCGTGTTCCGGGCGCCCTGTACTGATAGTGATAAGTGTGATAATAGTGAGTATGGAGGAATGAGAGATGAGGAAAGGGGTGATCAGGGCTCAGCGTGTTCCGGGCGCCCTGTACTGATAGTGATAAGTGTGATAATAGTGAGTACAGAGGAATGAGAGAAGAGGAAAGGGGTGATCAGGGCTCAGCGTGTTCCGGGCGCCCTGTACTGATAGCGATAAGTGTGATAGAAGTGAGTACGGAGGAATGAGAGATGAGAGGAGGGGTGATCAGGGCTCAGCATGTTCCGGGCGCTCTGTACTGATAGTGATAAGTGTGATAATAGTGAGTACGGAGGAATGAGAGATGAGGGAAGGGGTGATCAGGGATCAGCGTGTTTCGGGCGCCCTGTACTGATAGTGATAAGTGTGATAATAGTGAGTACGGAGGAATGAGAGATGAGGGGAGGGGTGATCAGGGATCAGCGTGTTCCGGGCGCCCTGTACTGATAGTGATAAGTGTGATAATAGTGAGTACGGATGAATAAGGGGAGGGGTGATAAGGGCTCAGCGTGTTCCGGGCACCCTATACTGATAGTGATAAGTGTGATTATAGTGTGTGCGGAGGAATGAGAGATGAGGGAAGGAGTGATCAGGGCTCAGCGTGTTCCGGGCGCCCTGTACCGATAGTGATAAGCATGATAATAGTGAGTACGGAGGAATGAGAGCTGAGGGGAGGGGTGATCAGGGCTCAGCATGTTCCGGGCGCTCTGTACTGATAGCGATAAGTGTGATAATAGTGAATACGGAGGAATGAGAGATGAGGAAAGGTGTGATCAGGGCTCAGCGTGTTCCGGGCGCCCTGTACTGATAGTGATAAGTGTGATAATAGTGAGTACGGAGGAATGAGGGGAGGGGTGATCAGGGCTCAGCATGTTCCGGGCGCTCTGTACTGATAGTGATAAGTGTGATAATAGTGAGTACGGAGGAATGAGAGATGAGTGAAGGGGTGATCAGGGATCAGCGTGTTTCGGGCGCCCTGTACTGATAGTGATAAGTGTGATAATAGTGAGTACGGAGGAATGAGAGATGAGGGGAGGGGTGATCAGGGCTCAGCGTGTTCCGGGCGCCCTGTACTGATAGTGATAAGTGTGATAATAGTGAGTACGGAGGAATGAGAGATGAGGAAAGTGGTGATCAGGGCTCAGCGTGTTCCGGGCGCCCTGTACTGATAGTGATAAGTGTGATAATAGTGTGTGCGGAGGAATGAGAGATGAGGGAAGGAGTTATCAGGGCTCAGAGTGTTCCGGGCGCCCTGTACCGATAGTGATAAGTGTGATAATAGTGAGTACGGAGGAATGAGAGCTGAGGAAAGGGGTGATCAGGGCTCAGCGTGTTCTGGGCGCCCTGTACTGATAGTGATAAGTGTGATAATAGTGAGTACGGAGGAATGAGAGATGAGGGGAGGGGTGATCAGGGATCAGCGTATTCCGGGCGCCTTGTGAAAATAGTGAGTACGGAGGAATGAGAGATGAGGGAAGGGGTGATCAGGGCTCAGCGTGTTCCGGGCGCCCTGTACGGGATAGTGATAAGTGTGATAATAGTGAGTATGGAGGAATGAGAGATGAGGGAAGGGGTGATCAGGGATCAGCATGTTCCGGGACCCCTGTACTGATAGTGATAAGTGTGATAATAGTGAGTACGGAGGAATGAGAGATGAGGGAAGGAGTTATCAGGGCTCAGCGTGTTCCGGGCGCCCTGTACTGATAGTGATAAGTGTGATAATAGTGAGTACGGAGGAATGAGAGATGAGGGAAGGAGTGATCAGGGCTCAGCGTGATCCGGGCACCCTGTACTGATAGTGATAAGTGTGATAATAGTGTGTATGGATAAATGAGAGATGAGGGGAGAGGTGATCAGGGCTCAGCGTGTTCCGGGCGCCCTGTACTAATAGTGATAAGTGTGATAATAGTGAGTACGGAGGAATGAGAGATGAGGGGAGGGGTGATCAGGGCTCAGCGTATTCCGGGCGCCCTGTACTGATAGTGATAAGTGTGATAATAGTGAGTACGGAGGAATGAGAGATGAGGGGAGGGGTGATCAGGGCTCAGCGTGTTCCGGGTGCCCTGTACTGATAGTGATAAGTGTGATAATAGTGAGTACGGAGGAATGAGAGATGAGGAAAGTGGTGATCAGGGCTCAGCGTGTTCCGGGCGCCCTGTACTGATAGTGATAAGTGTGATAATAGTGTGTGCGGAGGAATGAGAGATGAGGGAAGGAGTGATCAGGACTCAGCATGTTCCGGGCGCCCTGTACTGATTGTGATAAGTGTGATAATAGTGAGTACGGAGGAATGAGAGATGAGGGGATGGGTGATCAGGGCTCAGCGTGTTCCGGGCACCCTGTACTGATAGTGATAAGTGTGATAATAGTGAGTACGGAGGAATGAGAGATGAGGAAAGTGGTGATCAGGGCTCAGCGTGTTCCGGGCGCCCTGTACTGATAGTGATAAGTGTGATAATAGTGTGTGCGGAGGAATGAGAGATGAGGGAAGGAGTGATCAGGACTCAGCATGTTCCGGGCGCCCTGTACTGATAGTGATAAGTGTGATAATAGTGAGTACGGAGGAATGAGAGATGAGGGGAGGGGTGATCAGGGCTCAGCGTGTTCCGGGCGCCCTGTACTGATAGTGATAAGTGTGATAAAAGTGAGTACGGAGGAATGAGAGATGAGGGGAGGGGTGATCAGGGCTCAGCGTGTTACGGGCGCCCTGTACTGATAGCGATAAGTGTGATAATAGTGAGTATGGAGGAATGAGAGATGAGGAAAGGGGTGATCAGGGCTCAGCGTGTTCCGGGCGCCCTGTACTGATAGTGATAAGTGTGATAATAGTGAGTACAGAGGAATGAGAGATGAGGAAAGGGGTGATCAGGGCTCAGCGTGTTCCGGGCGCCCTGTACTGATAGCGATAAGTGTGATAGAAGTGAGTACGGAGGAATGAGAGATGAGAGGAGGGGTGATCAAGGCTCAGCATGTTCCGGGCGCTCTGTACTGATAGTGATAAGTGTGATAATAGTGAGTACGGAGGAATGAGAGATGAGGGAAGGGGTGATCAGGGATCAGCGTGTTTCGGGCGCCCTGTACTGATAGTGATAAGTGTGATAATAGTGAGTACGGAGGAATGAGAGATGAGGGGAGGGGTGATCAGGGATCAGCGTGTTCCGGGCGCCCTGTACTGATAGTGATAAGTGCGATAATAGTGAGTACGGATGAATAAGGGGAGGGGTGATAAGGGCTCAGCGTGTTCCGGGCACCCTATACTGATAGTGATAAGTGTGATTATAGTGTGTACGGAAGAATGAGAGATGAGGGAAGGAGTGATCAGGGCTCAGCGTGTTCCGGGCGCCCTGTACCGATAGTGATAAGCATGATAATAGTGAGTACGGAGGAATGAGAGCTGAGGGGAGGGGTGATCAGGGCTCAGCATGTTCCGGGCGCTCTGTACTGATAGCGATAAGTGTGATAATAGTGAGTAAGGAGGAATGAGAGATGAGGAAAGGTGTGATCAGGGCTCAGCGTGTTCCGGGCGCCCTGTACTGATAGTGATAAGTGTGATAATAGTGAGTATGGAGGAATGAGGGAAGGGGTGATCAGGGATCAGTGTGTTCCGGGCGCCCTGTACTGATAGTGATAAGTGTGATAATAGTGAGTACGGAGGAATGAGAGATGAGGGAAGGGGTGATCAGGGCTCATCGTGTTCCGGGCGCCCTGTACTGATAGTGATAAGTGTGATAATAGTGTGTACGGAGGAATGAGAGATGAGGGGAGGGGTGATCAGGGCTCAGCGTGTTCCGGGCGCCCTGTACTGATAGTGATAAGTGTGATAAAAGTGAGTAAGGAGGAATGAGAGATGAGGGGAGGGGTGATCAGGGCTCAGCATGTTCCGGGCGCTCTGTACTGATAGTGATAAGTGTGATAATAGTGAGTACGGAGGAATGAGAGATGAGTGAAGGGGTGATCAGGGATCAGCGTGTATCGGGCGCCCTGTACTGATAGTGATAAGTGTGATAATAGTGAGTACGGAGGAATGAGAGATGAGGGGAGGGGTGATCAGGGCTCAGCGTGTTCCGGGTGCCCTGTACTGATAGTGATAAGTGTGATAATAGTGAGTACGGAGGAATGAGAGATGAGGAAAGTGGTGATCAGGGCTCAGCGTGTTCCGGGCGCCCTGTACTGATAGTGATAAGTGTGATAATAGTGTGTGCGGAGGAATGAGAGATGAGGGAAGGAGTGATCAGGACTCAGCATGTTCCGGGCGCCCTGTACTGATAGTGATAAGTGTGATAATAGTGTGTGCGGAGGAATGAGAGATGAGGGAAGGAGTGATCAGGGCTCAGAGTGTTCCGGGCGCCCTGTACTGATAGTGATAAGTGTGATAATAGTGAGTACGGAGGAATGAGAGCTGAGGAAAGGGGTGATCAGGGCTCAGCGTGTTCTGGGCGCCCTGTACTGATAGTGATAAGTGTGATAATAGTGAGTACGGAGGAATGAGAGATGAGGGGAGGGGTGATCAGGGATCAGCGTATTCCGGGCGCCTTGTGAAAATAGTGAGTACGGAGGAATGAGAGATGAGGGAAGGGGTGATTAGGGCTCAGCGTGTTCCGGGCGCCCTCTACGGGATAGTGATAAGTGTGATAATAGTGAGTATGGAGGAATGAGAGATGAGGGAAGGGGTGATCAGGGATCAGCATGTTCCGGGACCCCTGTACTGATAGTGATAAGTGTGATAATAGTGAGTACGGAGGAATTAGAGATGAGGGAAGGAGTTATCAGGGCTCAGCGTGTTCCGGGCGCCCTGTACTGATAGTGATAAGTGTGATAATAGTGAGTACGGAGGAATGAGAGATGAGGGAAGGAGTGATCAGGGCTCAGCGTGATCCGGGCACCCTGTACTGATAGTGATAAGTGTGATAATAGTGTGTATGGATAAATGAGAGATGAGGGGAGAGGTGATCAGGGCTCAGCGTGTTCCGGGCGCCCTGTACTAATAGTGATAAGTGTGATAATAGTGAGTACGGAGGAATGAGAGATGAGGGGAGGGGTGATCAGGGCTCAGCGTATTCCGGGCGCCCTGTACTGATAGTGATAAGTGTGATAATAGTGAGTACGGAGGAATGAGAGATGAGGGGAGGGGTGATCAGGGCTCAGCGTGTTCCGGGTGCCCTGTACTGATAGTGATAAGTGTGATAATAGTGAGTACGGAGGAATGAGAGATGAGGAAAGTGGTGATCAGGGCTCAGCGTGTTCCGGGCGCCCTGTACTGATAGTGATAAGTGTGATAATAGTGTGTGCGGAGGAATGAGAGATGAGGGAAGGAGTGATCAGGACTCAGCATGTTCCGGGCGCCCTGTACTGATAGTGATAAGTGTGATAATAGTGAGTACGGAGGAATGAGAGATGAGGGGATGGGTGATCAGGGCTCAGCGTGTTCCGGGCGCCCTGTACTGATAGTGATAAGTGTGATAATAGTGAGTACGGAGGAATGAGAGATGAGGAAAGTGGTGATCAGGGCTCAGCGTGTTCCGGGCGCCCTGTACTGATAGTGATAAGTGTGATAATAGTGTGTGCGGAGGAATGAGAGATAAGGGAAGGAGTGATCAGGACTCAGCATGTTCCGGGCGCCCTGTACTGATAGTGATACGTGTGATAATAGTGAGTACGGAGGAATGAGAGATGAGGGGAGGGGTGATCAGGGCTCAGCGTGTTCCGGGCGCCCTGTACTGATAGTGATAAGTGTGATAAAAGTGAGTACGGAGGAATGAGAGATGAGGGGAGGGGTGATCAGGGCTCAGCGTGTTCCGGGCGCCCTGTACTGATAGTGATAAGTGTGATAATAGTGAGTATGGAGGAATGAGAGATGAGGAAAGGGGTGATCAGGGCTCAGCGTGTTCCGGGCGCCCTGTACTGATAGTGATAAGTGTGATAATAGTGAGTACAGAGGAATGAGAGAAGAGGAAAGGGGTGATCAGGGCTCAGCGTGTTCCGGGCGCCCTGTACTGATAGCGATAAGTGTGATAGAAGTGAGTACGGAGGAATGAGAGATGAGAGGAGGGGTGATCAGGGCTCAGCATGTTCCGGGCGCTCTGTACTGATAGTGATAAGTGTGATAATAGTGAGTACGGAGGAATGAGAGATGAGGGAAGGGGTGATCAGGGATCAGCGTGTTTCGGGCGCCCTGTACTGATAGTGATAAGTGTGATAATAGTGAGTACGGAGGAATGAGAGATGAGGGGAGGGGTGATCAGGGATCAGCGTGTTCCGGGCGCCCTGTACTGATAGTGATAAGTGTGATAATAGTGAGTACGGATGAATAAGGGGAGGGGTGATAAGGGCTCAGCGTGTTCCGGGCACCCTATACTGATAGTGATAAGTGTGATTATAGTGTGTGCGGAGGAATGAGAGATGAGGGAAGGAGTGATCAGGGCTCAGCGTGTTCCGGGCGCCCTGTACCGATAGTGATAAGCATGATAATAGTGAGTACGGAGGAATGAGAGCTGAGGGGAGGGGTGATCAGGGCTCAGCATGTTCCGGGCGCTCTGTACTGATAGCGATAAGTGTGATAATAGTGAGTACGGAGGAATGAGAGATGAGGAAAGGTGTGATCAGGGCTCAGCGTGTTCCGGGCGCCCTGTACTGATAGTGATAAGTGTGATAATAGTGAGTACGGAGGAATGAGGGGAGGGGTGATCAGGGCTCAGCATGTTCCGGGCGCTCTGTACTGATAGTGATAAGTGTGATAATAGTGAGTACGGAGGAATGAGAGATGAGTGAAGGGGTGATCAGGGATCAGCGTGTTTCGGGCGCCCTGTACTGATAGTGATAAGTGTGATAATAGTGAGTACGGAGGAATGAGAGATGAGGGGAGGGGTGATCAGGGCTCAGCGTGTTCCGGGCGCCCTGTACTGATAGTGATAAGTGTGATAATAGTGAGTACGGAGGAATGAGAGATGAGGAAAGTGGTGATCAGGGCTCAGCGTGTTCCGGGCGCCCTGTACTGATAGTGATAAGTGTGATAATAGTGTGTGCGGAGGAATGAGAGATGAGGGAAGGAGTTATCAGGGCTCAGAGTGTTCCGGGCGCCCTGTACTGATAGTGATAAGTGTGATAATAGTGAGTACGGAGGAATGAGAGCTGAGGAAAGGGGTGATCAGGGCTCAGCGTGTTCTGGGCGCCCTGTACTGATAGTGATAAGTGTGATAATAGTGAGTACGGAGGAATGAGAGATGAGGGGAGGGGTGATCAGGGATCAGCGTATTCCGGGCGCCTTGTGAAAATAGTGAGTACGGAGGAATGAGAGATGAGGGAAGGGGTGATCAGGGCTCAGCGTGTTCCGGGCGCCCTGTACGGGATAGTGATAAGTGTGATAATAGTGAGTATGGAGGAATGAGAGATGAGGGAAGGGGTGATCAGGGATCAGCATGTTCCGGGACCCCTGTACTGATAGTGATAAGTGTGATAATAGTGAGTACGGAGGAATGAGAGATGAGGGAAGGAGTTATCAGGGCTCAGCGTGTTCCGGGCGCCCTGTACTGATAGTGATAAGTGTGATAATAGTGAGTACGGAGGAATGAGAGATGAGGGAAGGAGTGATCAGGGCTCAGCGTGATCCGGGCACCCTGTACTGATAGTGATAAGTGTGATAATAGTGTGTATGGATAAATGAGAGATGAGGGGAGAGGTGATCAGGGCTCAGCGTGTTCCGGGCGCCCTGTACTAATAGTGATAAGTGTGATAATAGTGAGTACGGAGGAATGAGAGATGAGGGGAGGGGTGATCAGGGCTCAGCGTATTCCGGGCGCCCTGTACTGATAGTGATAAGTGTGATAATAGTGAGTACGGAGGAATGAGAGATGAGGGGAGGGGTGATCAGGGCTCAGCGTGTTCCGGGTGCCCTGTACTGATAGTGATAAGTGTGATAATAGTGAGTACGGAGGAATGAGAGATGAGGAAAGTGGTGATCAGGGCTCAGCGTGTTCCGGGCGCCCTGTACTGATAGTGATAAGTGTGATAATAGTGTGTGCGGAGGAATGAGAGATGAGGGAAGGAGTGATCAGGACTCAGCTTGTTCCGGGCGCCCTGTACTGATTGTGATAAGTGTGATAATAGTGAGTACGGAGGAATGAGAGATGAGGGGATGGGTGATCAGGGCTCAGCGTGTTCCGGGCACCCTGTACTGATAGTGATAAGTGTGATAATAGTGAGTACGGAGGAATGAGAGATGAGGAAAGTGGTGATCAGGGCTCAGCGTGTTCCGGGCGCCCTGTACTGATAGTGATAAGTGTGATAATAGTGTGTGCGGAGGAATGAGAGATGAGGGAAGGAGTGATCAGGACTCAGCATGTTCCGGGCGCCCTGTACTGATAGTGATAAGTGTGATAATAGTGAGTACGGAGGAATGAGAGATGAGGGGAGGGGTGATCAGGGCTCAGCGTGTTCCGGGCGCCCTGTACTGATAGTGATAAGTGTGATAAAAGTGAGTACGGAGGAATGAGAGATGAGGGGAGGGGTGATCAGGGCTCAGCGTGTTACGGGCGCCCTGTACTGATAGCGATAAGTGTGATAATAGTGAGTATGGAGGAATGAGAGATGAGGAAAGGGGTGATCAGGGCTCAGCGTGTTCCGGGCGCCCTGTACTGATAGTGATAAGTGTGATAATAGTGAGTACAGAGGAATGAGAGATGAGGAAAGGGGTGATCAGGGCTCAGCGTGTTCCGGGCGCCCTGTACTGATAGCGATAAGTGTGATAGAAGTGAGTACGGAGGAATGAGAGATGAGAGGAGGGGTGATCAAGGCTCAGCATGTTCCGGGCGCTCTGTACTGATAGTGATAAGTGTGATAATAGTGAGTACGGAGGAATGAGAGATGAGGGAAGGGGTGATCAGGGATCAGCGTGTTTCGGGCGCCCTGTACTGATAGTGATAAGTGTGATAATAGTGAGTACGGAGGAATGAGAGATGAGGGGAGGGGTGATCAGGGATCAGCGTGTTCCGGGCGCCCTGTACTGATAGTGATAAGTGTGATAATAGTGAGTACGGATGAATAAGGGGAGGGGTGATAAGGGCTCAGCGTGTTCCGGGCACCCTATACTGATAGTGATAAGTGTGATTATAGTGTGTGCGGAGGAATGAGAGATGAGGGAAGGAGTGATCAGGGCTCAGCGTGTTCCGGGCGCCCTGTACCGATAGTGATAAGCATGATAATAGTGAGTACGGAGGAATGAGAGCTGAGGGGAGGGGTGATCAGGGCTCAGCATGTTCCGGGCGCTCTGTACTGATAGCGATAAGTGTGATAATAGTGAGTAAGGAGGAATGAGAGATGAGGAAAGGTGTGATCAGGGCTCAGCGTGTTCCGGGCGCCCTGTACTGATAGTGATAAGTGTGATAATAGTGAGTACGGAGGAATGAGGGAAGGGGTGATCAGGGATCAGTGTGTTCCGGGCGCCCTGTACTGATAGTGATAAGTGTGATAATAGTGAGTACGGAGGAATGAGAGATGAGGGAAGGGGTGATCAGGGCTCATCGTGTTCCGGGCGCCCTGTACTGATAGTGATAAGTGTGATAATAGTGTGTACGGAGGAATGAGAGATGAGGGGAGGGGTGATCAGGGCTCAGCGTGTTCCGGGTGCCCTGTACTGATAGTGATAAGTGTGATAAAAGTGAGTAAGGAGGAATGAGAGATGAGGGGAGGGGTGATCAGGGCTCAGCATGTTCCGGGCGCTCTGTACTGATAGTGATAAGTGTGATAATAGTGAGTACGGAGGAATGAGAGATGAGTGAAGGGGTGATCAGGGATCAGCGTGTTTCGGGCGCCCTGTACTGATAGTGATAAGTGTGATAATAGTGAGTACGGAGGAATGAGAGATGAGGGGAGGGGTGATCAGGGATCAGCGTGTTCCGGGCGCCCTGTACTGATAGTGATAAGTGTGATAATAGTGAGTACGGATGAATGAGGGGAGGGGTGATCAGGGCTCAGCGTGTTCCGGGCACCCTGTACTGATAGTGATAAGTGTGATTATTATGTGTGCGGAGGAATGAGAGATGAGGGAAGAAGTGATCAGGGTTCAGCGTGTTCCGGGCGCCCTGTACTGATAGTGATAAGCATGATAATAGTGAGTACGGAGGAATGAGAGATGAGGGGAGGGGTGATCAGGGCTCAGCATGTTCCGGGCGCTCTGTACTGATAGCGATAAGTGTGATAATAGTGAGTACAGAGGAATGAGAGATGAGGGGAGGGGTGATCATGGCTCAGCATGTTCCGGGCGCCCTGTACTGATAGTGATAAGTGTGATAATAGTGAGTACGGAGGAATGAGAGATGAGGGGAGGAGTGATCAGGGATCAGCGTGTTCCGGGCGCCCTGTACTGATAGTGATAAGTGTGATAATAGTGAGTACGGATGAATGAGGGGAGGGGTGATTGAGGGGAGGGGTGATCAGGGCACAGCGTGTTCCGGGCACCCTGTACTGATAGTGATAAGTGTGATTATTATGTGTGCGGAGGAATGAGAGATGAGGGAAGGAGTGATCAGGGCTCAGCGTGTTCCGGGCGCCCTGTACTGATAGTGATAAGCATGATAATAGTGAGTACGGAGGAATGAGAGATGAGGGGAGGGGTGATCATGGCTCAGCATGTTCCGGGCGCCCTGTACTGATAGTGATAAGTGTGATAATAGTGAGTACGGAGGAATGAGAGCTGAGGAAAGGGGTGATCAGGGCTCAGCGTGTTCTGGGCGCCCTGTACTGATAGTGATAAGTGTGATAATAGTGAGTACGGAGAAATGAGAGATGAGGGGAGGGGTGATCAGGGATCAGCGTATTCCGGGCGCCGTGTGATAATAGTGAGTACGGAGGAATGAGAGATGAGGGAAGGGGTGATCAGGGCTCAGCGTGTTCCGGGCGCCCTGTACGTGATAGTGATAAGTGTGATAATAGTGAGTATGGAGGAATGAGAGACGAGGGAAGGGGTGATCAGGGATCAGCATGTTCCGGGACCCCTGTACTGATAGTGATAAGTGTGATAATAGTGAGTACGGAGGAATGAGAGATGAGGGAAGGAGTGATCAGGGCTTAGCGTGATTCGGGCACCCTGTACTGATAGTGATAAGTGTGATAATAGTGTGTATGGATAAATGAGAGATGAGGGGAGGGGTGATCAGGGCTCAGCGTGTTCCAGGCGCCCTGTACTAATAGTGATAAGTGTGATAATAGTGAGTACGGAGGAATGAGAGATGAGGGGAGGGGTGATCAGGGCTCAGCGTATTCCGGGCGCCCTGTACTGATAGTGATAAGTGTGATAATAGTGAGTACAGAGGAATGAGAGATGAGGGGAGGGGTGATCAGGGCTCAGCGTGTTCCGGGCGCCCTGTACTGATAGTGATAAGTGTGATAATAGTGAGTACGGAGGAATGAGAGAAGAGGAAAGGGGTGATCAGGGCTCAGCGTGTTCCGGGCGCCCTGTACTGATAGCGATAAGTGTGATAGAAGTGAGTACGGAGGAATGAGAGATGAGAGGAGGGGTGATCAGGGCTCAGCATGTTCCGGGCGCTCTGTACTGATAGTGATAAGTGTGATAATAGTGAGTACGGAGGAATGAGAGATGAGGGAAGGGGTGATCAGGGATCAGCGTGTTTCGGGCGCCCTGTACTGATAGTGATAAGTGTGATAATAGTGAGTACGGAGGAATGAGAGATGAGGGGAGGGGTGATCAGGGATCAGCGTGTTCCGGGCGCCCTGTACTGATAGTGATAAGTGTGATAATAGTGAGTACGGATGAATAAGGGGAGGGGTGATAAGGGCTCAGCGTGTTCCGGGCACCCTATACTGATAGTGATAAGTGTGATTATAGTGTGTGCGGAGGAATGAGAGATGAGGGAAGGAGTGATCAGGGCTCAGCGTGTTCCGGGCGCCCTGTACCGATAGTGATAAGCATGATAATAGTGAGTACGGAGGAATGAGAGCTGAGGGGAGGGGTGATCAGGGCTCAGCATGTTCCGGGCGCTCTGTACTGATAGCGATAAGTGTGATAATAGTGAGTACGGAGGAATGAGAGATGAGGAAAGGTGTGATCAGGGCTCAGCGTGTTCCGGGCGCCCTGTACTGATAGTGATAAGTGTGATAATAGTGAGTACGGAGGAATGAGGGGAGGGGTGATCAGGGCTCAGCATGTTCCGGGCGCTCTGTACTGATAGTGATAAGTGTGATAATAGTGAGTACGGAGGAATGAGAGATGAGTGAAGGGGTGATCAGGGATCAGCGTGTTTCGGGCGCCCTGTACTGATAGTGATAAGTGTGATAATAGTGAGTACGGAGGAATGAGAGATGAGGGGAGGGGTGATCAGGGCTCAGCGTGTTCCGGGCGCCCTGTACTGATAGTGATAAGTGTGATAATAGTGAGTACGGAGGAATGAGAGATGAGGAAAGTGGTGATCAGGGCTCAGCGTGTTCCGGGCGCCCTGTACTGATAGTGATAAGTGTGATAATAGTGTGTGCGGAGGAATGAGAGATGAGGGAAGGAGTTATCAGGGCTCAGAGTGTTCCGGGCGCCCTGTACTGATAGTGATAAGTGTGATAATAGTGAGTACGGAGGAATGAGAGCTGAGGAAAGGGGTGATCAGGGCTCAGCGTGTTCTGGGCGCCCTGTACTGATAGTGATAAGTGTGATAATAGTGAGTACGGAGGAATGAGAGATGAGGGGAGGGGTGATCAGGGATCAGCGTATTCCGGGCGCCTTGTGAAAATAGTGAGTACGGAGGAATGAGAGATGAGGGAAGGGGTGATCAGGGCTCAGCGTGTTCCGGGCGCCCTGTACGGGATAGTGATAAGTGTGATAATAGTGAGTATGGAGGAATGAGAGATGAGGGAAGGGGTGATCAGGGATCAGCATGTTCCGGGACCCCTGTACTGATAGTGATAAGTGTGATAATAGTGAGTACGGAGGAATGAGAGATGAGGGAAGGAGTTATCAGGGCTCAGCGTGTTCCGGGCGCCCTGTACTGATAGTGATAAGTGTGATAATAGTGAGTACGGAGGAATGAGAGATGAGGGAAGGAGTGATCAGGGCTCAGCGTGATCCGGGCACCCTGTACTGATAGTGATAAGTGTGATAATAGTGTGTATGGATAAATGAGAGATGAGGGGAGAGGTGATCAGGGCTCAGCGTGTTCCGGGCGCCCTGTACTAATAGTGATAAGTGTGATAATAGTGAGTACGGAGGAATGAGAGATGAGGGGAGGGGTGATCAGGGCTCAGCGTATTCCGGGCGCCCTGTACTGATAGTGATAAGTGTGATAATAGTGAGTACGGAGGAATGAGAGATGAGGGGAGGGGTGATCAGGGCTCAGCGTGTTCCGGGTGCCCTGTACTGATAGTGATAAGTGTGATAATAGTGAGTACGGAGGAATGAGAGATGAGGAAAGTGGTGATCAGGGCTCAGCGTGTTCCGGGCGCCCTGTACTGATAGTGATAAGTGTGATAATAGTGTGTGCGGAGGAATGAGAGATGAGGGAAGGAGTGATCAGGACTCAGCATGTTCCGGGCGCCCTGTACTGATTGTGATAAGTGTGATAATAGTGAGTACGGAGGAATGAGAGATGAGGGGATGGGTGATCAGGGCTCAGCGTGTTCCGGGCGCCCTGTACTGATAGTGATAAGTGTGATAATAGTGAGTACGGAGGAATGAGAGATGAGGAAAGTGGTGATCAGGGCTCAGCGTGTTCCGGGCGCCCTGTACTGATAGTGATAAGTGTGATAATAGTGTGTGCGGAGGAATGAGAGATGAGGGAAGGAGTGATCAGGACTCAGCATGTTCCGGGCGCCCTGTACTGATAGTGATAAGTGTGATAATAGTGAGTACGGAGGAATGAGAGATGAGGGAAGGGGTGATCAGGGCTCAGCGTGTTCCGGGCGCCCTGTACTGATAGCGATAAGTGTGATAGAAGTGAGTACGGAGGAATGAGAGATGAGAGGAGGGGTGATCAAGGCTCAGCATGTTCCGGGCGCTCTGTACTGATAGTGATAAGTGTGATAATAGTGAGTACGGAGGAATGAGAGATGAGGGAAGGGGTGATCAGGGATCAGCGTGTTTCGGGCGCCCTGTACTGATAGTGATAAGTGTGATAATAGTGAGTACGGAGGAATGAGAGATGAGGGGAGGGGTGATCAGGGCTCAGCGTGTTCCGGGCGCCCTGTACTGATAGTGATAAGTGTGATAAAAGTGAGTACGGAGGAATGAGAGATGAGGGGAGGGGTGATCAGGGCTCAGCGTGTTACGGGCGCCCTGTACTGATAGCGATAAGTGTGATAATAGTGAGTATGGAGGAATGAGAGATGAGGAAAGGGGTGATCAGGGCTCAGCGTGTTCCGGGCGCCCTGTACTGATAGTGATAAGTGTGATAATAGTGAGTACAGAGGAATGAGAGATGAGGAAAGGGGTGATCAGGGCTCAGCGTGTTCCGGGCGCCCTGTACTGATAGCGATAAGTGTGATAGAAGTGAGTACGGAGGAATGAGAGATGAGAGGAGGGGTGATCAAGGCTCAGCATGTTCCGGGCGCTCTGTACTGATAGTGATAAGTGTGATAATAGTGAGTACGGAGGAATGAGAGATGAGGGAAGGGGTGATCAGGGATCAGCGTGTTTCGGGCGCCCTGTACTGATAGTGATAAGTGTGATAATAGTGAGTACGGAGGAATGAGAGATGAGGGGAGGGGTGATCAGGGATCAGCGTGTTCCGGGCGCCCTGTACTGATAGTGATAAGTGTGATAATAGTGAGTACGGATGAATAAGGGGAGGGGTGATAAGGGCTCAGCGTGTTCCGGGCACCCTATACTGATAGTGATAAGTGTGATTATAGTGTGTGCGGAGGAATGAGAGATGAGGGAAGGAGTGATCAGGGCTCAGCGTGTTCCGGGCGCCCTGTACCGATAGTGATAAGCATGATAATAGTGAGTACGGAGGAATGAGAGCTGAGGGGAGGGGTGATCAGGGCTCAGCATGTTCCGGGCGCTCTGTACTGATAGCGATAAGTGTGATAATAGTGAGTAAGGAGGAATGAGAGATGAGGAAAGGTGTGATCAGGGCTCAGCGTGTTCCGGGCGCCCTGTACTGATAGTGATAAGTGTGATAATAGTGAGTACGGAGGAATGAGGGAAGGGGTGATCAGGGATCAGTGTGTTCCGGGCGCCCTGTACTGATAGTGATAAGTGTGATAATAGTGAGTACGGAGGAATGAGAGATGAGGGAAGGGGTGATCAGGGCTCATCGTGTTCCGGGCGCCCTGTACTGATAGTGATAAGTGTGATAATAGTGTGTACGGAGGAATGAGAGATGAGGGGAGGGGTGATCAGGGCTCAGCGTGTTCCGGGCGCCCTGTACTGATAGTGATAAGTGTGATAAAAGTGAGTAAGGAGGAATGAGAGATGAGGGGAGGGGTGATCAGGGCTCAGCATGTTCCGGGCGCTCTGTACTGATAGTGATAAGTGTGATAATAGTGAGTACGGAGGAATGAGAGATGAGTGAAGGGGTGATCAGGGATCAGCGTGTTTCGGGCGCCCTGTACTGATAGTGATAAGTGTGATAATAGTGAGTACGGAGGAATGAGAGATGAGGGGAGGGGTGATCAGGGATCAGCGTGTTCCGGGCGCCCTGTACTGATAGTGATAAGTGTGATAATAGTGAGTACGGATGAATGAGGGGAGGGGTGATCAGGGCTCAGCGTGTTCCGGGCACCCTGTACTGATAGTGATAAGTGTGATTATTATGTGTGCGGAGGAATGAGAGATGAGGGAAGAAGTGATCAGGGTTCAGCGTGTTCCGGGCGCCCTGTACTGATAGTGATAAGCATGATAATAGTGAGTACGGAGGAATGAGAGATGAGGGGAGGGGTGATCAGGGCTCAGCATGTTCCGGGCGCTCTGTACTGATAGCGATAAGTGTGATAATAGTGAGTACAGAGGAATGAGAGATGAGGGGAGGGGTGATCATGGCTCAGCATGTTCCGGGCGCCCTGTACTGATAGTGATAAGTGTGATAATAGTGAGTACGGAGGAATGAGAGATGAGGGGAGGAGTGATCAGGGATCAGCGTGTTCCGGGCGCCCTGTACTGATAGTGATAAGTGTGATAATAGTGAGTACGGATGAATGAGGGGAGGGGTGATTGAGGGGAGGGGTGATCAGGGCACAGCGTGTTCCGGGCACCCTGTACTGATAGTGATAAGTGTGATTATTATGTGTGCGGAGGAATGAGAGATGAGGGAAGGAGTGATCAGGGCTCAGCGTGTTCCGGGCGCCCTGTACTGATAGTGATAAGCATGATAATAGTGAGTACGGAGGAATGAGAGATGAGGGGAGGGGTGATCATGGCTCAGCATGTTCCGGGCGCCCTGTACTGATAGTGATAAGTGTGATAATAGTGAGTACGGAGGAATGAGAGCTGAGGAAAGGGGTGATCAGGGCTCAGCGTGTTCTGGGCGCCCTGTACTGATAGTGATAAGTGTGATAATAGTGAGTACGGAGAAATGAGAGATGAGGGGAGGGGTGATCAGGGATCAGCGTATTCCGGGCGCCGTGTGATAATAGTGAGTACGGAGGAATGAGAGATGAGGGAAGGGGTGATCAGGGCTCAGCGTGTTCCGGGCGCCCTGTACGTGATAGTGATAAGTGTGATAATAGTGAGTATGGAGGAATGAGAGATGAGGGAAGGGGTGATCAGGGATCAGCATGTTCCGGGACCCCTGTACTGATAGTGATAAGTGTGATAATAGTGAGTACGGAGGAATGAGAGATGAGGGAAGGAGTGATCAGGGCTTAGCGTGATCCGGGCACCCTGTACTGATAGTGATAAGTGTGATAATAGTGTGTATGGATAAATGAGAGATGAGGGGAGGGGTGATCAGGGCTCAGCGTGTTCCAGGCGCCCTGTACTAATAGTGATAAGTGTGATAATAGTGAGTACGGAGGAATGAGAGATGAGGGGAGGGGTGATCAGGGCTCAGCGTATTCCGGGCGCCCTGTACTGATAGTGATAAGTGTGATAATAGTGAGTACGGAGGAATGAGAGATGAGGGGAGGGGTGATCAGGGCTCAGCGTGTTCCGGGCGCCCTGTACTGATAGTGATAAGTGTGATAATAGTGAGTACGGAGGAATGAGAGATGAGGGAAGGGGTGATCAGGGCTCATCGTGTTCCGGGCGCCCTGTACTGATAGTGATAAGTGTGATAATAGTGTGTACGGAGGAATGAGAGATGAGGGGAGGGGTGATCAGGGCTCAGCGTGTTCCGGGCGCCCTGTACTGATAGTGATAAGTGTGATAAAAGTGAGTAAGGAGGAATGAGAGATGAGGGGAGGGGTGATCAGGGCTCAGCATGTTCCGGGCGCTCTGTACTGATAGTGATAAGTGTGATAATAGTGAGTACGGAGGAATGAGAGATGAGTGAAGGGGTGATCAGGGATCAGCGTGTTTCGGGCGCCCTGTACTGATAGTGATAAGTGTGATAATAGTGAGTACGGAGGAATGAGAGATGAGGGGAGGGGTGATCAGGGATCAGCGTGTTCCGGGCGCCCTGTACTGATAGTGATAAGTGTGATAATAGTGAGTACGGATGAATGAGGGGAGGGGTGATCAGGGCTCAGCGTGTTCCGGGCACCCTGTACTGATAGTGATAAGTGTGATTATTATGTGTGCGGAGGAATGAGAGATGAGGGAAGAAGTGATCAGGGTTCAGCGTGTTCCGGGCGCCCTGTACTGATAGTGATAAGCATGATAATAGTGAGTACGGAGGAATGAGAGATGAGGGGAGGGGTGATCAGGGCTCAGCATGTTCCGGGCGCTCTGTACTGATAGCGATAAGTGTGATAATAGTGAGTACAGAGGAATGAGAGATGAGGGGAGGGGTGATCATGGCTCAGCATGTTCCGGGCGCCCTGTACTGATAGTGATAAGTGTGATAATAGTGAGTACGGAGGAATGAGAGATGAGGGGAGGAGTGATCAGGGATCAGCGTGTTCCGGGCGCCCTGTACTGATAGTGATAAGTGTGATAATAGTGAGTACGGATGAATGAGGGGAGGGGTGATTGAGGGGAGGGGTGATCAGGGCACAGCGTGTTCCGGGCACCCTGTACTGATAGTGATAAGTGTGATTATTATGTGTGCGGAGGAATGAGAGATGAGGGAAGGAGTGATCAGGGCTCAGCGTGTTCCGGGCGCCCTGTACTGATAGTGATAAGCATGATAATAGTGAGTACGGAGGAATGAGAGATGAGGGGAGGGGTGATCATGGCTCAGCATGTTCCGGGCGCCCTGTACTGATAGTGATAAGTGTGATAATAGTGAGTACGGAGGAATGAGAGCTGAGGAAAGGGGTGATCAGGGCTCAGCGTGTTCTGGGCGCCCTGTACTGATAGTGATAAGTGTGATAATAGTGAGTACGGAGAAATGAGAGATGAGGGGAGGGGTGATCAGGGATCAGCGTATTCCGGGCGCCGTGTGATAATAGTGAGTACGGAGGAATGAGAGATGAGGGAAGGGGTGATCAGGGCTCAGCGTGTTCCGGGCGCCCTGTACGTGATAGTGATAAGTGTGATAATAGTGAGTATGGAGGAATGAGAGATGAGGGAAGGGGTGATCAGGGATCAGCATGTTCCGGGACCCCTGTACTGATAGTGATAAGTGTGATAATAGTGAGTACGGAGGAATGAGAGATGAGGGAAGGAGTGATCAGGGCTTAGCGTGATCCGGGCACCCTGTACTGATAGTGATAAGTGTGATAATAGTGTGTATGGATAAATGAGAGATGAGGGGAGGGGTGATCAGGGCTCAGCGTGTTCCAGGCGCCCTGTACTAATAGTGATAAGTGTGATAATAGTGAGTACGGAGGAATGAGAGATGAGGGGAGGGGTGATCAGGGCTCAGCGTATTCCGGGCGCCCTGTACTGATAGTGATAAGTGTGATAATAGTGAGTACAGAGGAATGAGAGATGAGGGGAGGGGTGATCAGGGCTCAGCGTGTTCCGGGCGCCCTGTACTGATAGTGATAAGTGTGATAATAGTGAGTACGGAGGAATGAGAGATGAGGAAAGTGGTGATCAGGGCTCAGCGTGTTCCGGGCGCCCTGTACTGATAGTGATAAGTGTGATAATAGTGTGTGCGGAGGAATGAGAGATGAAGGAAGGAGTGATCAGGGCTCAGAGTGTTCCGGGCGCCCTGTACTGATAGTGATAAGTGTGATAATAGTGAGTACGGATGAATGAGGGGAGGGGTGATCAGGGCTCAGCGTGTTCCGGGCACCCTGTACTGATAGTGATAAGTGTGATTATTATGTGTGCGGAGGAATGAGAGATGAGGGAAGAAGTGATCATGGTTCAGCGTGTTCCGGGCGCCCTGTACTGATAGTGATAAGCATGATAATAGTGAGTACGGAGGAATGAGAGATGAGGGGAGGGGTGATCAGGGCTCAGCATGTTCCGGGCGCTCTGTACTGATAGCGATAAGTGTGATAATAGTGAGTACGGAGGAATGAGAGATGAGGGGAGGGGTGATCAGGGCTCAGCGTATTCCGAGCGCCCTGTACTGATAGTGATAAGTGTGATAATAGTGAGTACAGAGGAATGAGAGATGAGGGGAGGGGTGATCAGGGCTCAGCGTGTTCCGGGCGCCCTGTACTGATAGTGATAAGTGATAATAGTGAGTACGGAGGAATGAGAGAAGAGGAAAGGGGTGATCAGGGCTCAGCGTGTTCCGGGCGCCCTGTACTGATAGCGATAAGTGTGATAGAAGTGAGTACGGAGGAATGAGAGATGAGAGGAGGGGTGATCAGGGCTCAGCATGTTCCGGGCGCTCTGTACTGATAGTGATAAGTGTGATAATAGTGAGTACGGAGGAATGAGAGATGAGGGAAGGGGTGATCAGGGATCAGCGTGTTTCGGGCGCCCTGTACTGATAGTGATAAGTGTGATAATAGTGAGTACGGAGGAATGAGAGATGAGGGAAGGAGTGATCAGGGCTCAGCGTGTTCCGGGCGCCCTGTACTGATAGTGATAAGTGTGATAATAGTGAGTACGGAGGAATGAGGGAAGGGGTGATCAGGGATCAGTGTGTTCCGGGCGCCCTGTACTGATAGTGATAAGTGTGATAATAGTGAGTACGGAGGAATGAGAGAAGAGGAAAGGGGTGATCAGGGCTCAGCGTGTTCCGGGCGCCCTGTACTGATAGCGATAAGTGTGATAGAAGTGAGTACGGAGGAATGAGAGATGAGAGGAGGGGTGATCAGGGCTCAGCATGTTCCGGGCGCTCTGTACTGATAGTGATAAGTGTGATAATAGTGAGTACGGAGGAATGAGAGATGAGGGAAGGGGTGATCAGGGATCAGCGTGTTTCGGGCGCCCTGTACTGATAGTGATAAGTGTGATAATAGTGAGTACGGAGGAATGAGAGATGAGGGGAGGGGTGATCAGGGATCAGCGTGTTCCGGGCGCCCTGTACTGATAGTGATAAGTGTGATAATAGTGAGTACGGATGAATAAGGGGAGGGGTGATAAGGGCTC
Source organism: Pseudophryne corroboree (assembly GCF_028390025.1). Taxonomy (NCBI): domain Eukaryota; kingdom Metazoa; phylum Chordata; class Amphibia; order Anura; family Myobatrachidae; genus Pseudophryne; species Pseudophryne corroboree. The sequence continues at coordinate 44,701 of NW_026970559.1, forward strand.
AGCGTGTTCCGGGCACCCTATACTGATAGTGATAAGTGTGATTATAGTGTGTGCGGAGGAATGAGAGATGAGGGAAGGAGTGATCAGGGCTCAGCGTGTTCCGGGCGCCCTGTACCGATAGTGATAAGCATGATAATAGTGAGTACGGAGGAATGAGAGCTGAGGGGAGGGGTGATCAGGGCTCAGCATGTTCCGGGCGCTCTGTACTGATAGCGATAAGTGTGATAATAGTGAGTACGGAGGAATGAGAGATGAGGAAAGGTGTGATCAGGGCTCAGCGTGTTCCGGGCGCCCTGTACTGATAGTGATAAGTGTGATAATAGTGAGTACGGAGGAATGAGGGGAGGGGTGATCAGGGCTCAGCATGTTCCGGGCGCTCTGTACTGATAGTGATAAGTGTGATAATAGTGAGTACGGAGGAATGAGAGATGAGTGAAGGGGTGATCAGGGATCAGCGTGTTTCGGGCGCCCTGTACTGATAGTGATAAGTGTGATAATAGTGAGTACGGAGGAATGAGAGATGAGGGGAGGGGTGATCAGGGCTCAGCGTGTTCCGGGCGCCCTGTACTGATAGTGATAAGTGTGATAATAGTGAGTACGGAGGAATGAGAGATGAGGAAAGTGGTGATCAGGGCTCAGCGTGTTCCGGGCGCCCTGTACTGATAGTGATAAGTGTGATAATAGTGTGTGCGGAGGAATGAGAGATGAGGGAAGGAGTTATCAGGGCTCAGAGTGTTCCGGGCGCCCTGTACTGATAGTGATAAGTGTGATAATAGTGAGTACGGAGGAATGAGAGCTGAGGAAAGGGGTGATCAGGGCTCAGCGTGTTCTGGGCGCCCTGTACTGATAGTGATAAGTGTGATAATAGTGAGTACGGAGGAATGAGAGATGAGGGGAGGGGTGATCAGGGATCAGCGTATTCCGGGCGCCTTGTGAAAATAGTGAGTACGGAGGAATGAGAGATGAGGGAAGGGGTGATCAGGGCTCAGCGTGTTCCGGGCGCCCTGTACGGGATAGTGATAAGTGTGATAATAGTGAGTATGGAGGAATGAGAGATGAGGGAAGGGGTGATCAGGGATCAGCATGTTCCGGGACCCCTGTACTGATAGTGATAAGTGTGATAATAGTGAGTACGGAGGAATGAGAGATGAGGGAAGGAGTTATCAGGGCTCAGCGTGTTCCGGGCGCCCTGTACTGATAGTGATAAGTGTGATAATAGTGAGTACGGAGGAATGAGAGATGAGGGAAGGAGTGATCAGGGCTCAGCGTGATCCGGGCACCCTGTACTGATAGTGATAAGTGTGATAATAGTGTGTATGGATAAATGAGAGATGAGGGGAGAGGTGATCAGGGCTCAGCGTGTTCCGGGCGCCCTGTACTAATAGTGATAAGTGTGATAATAGTGAGTACGGAGGAATGAGAGATGAGGGGAGGGGTGATCAGGGCTCAGCGTATTCCGGGCGCCCTGTACTGATAGTGATAAGTGTGATAATAGTGAGTACGGAGGAATGAGAGATGAGGGGAGGGGTGATCAGGGCTCAGCGTGTTCCGGGTGCCCTGTACTGATAGTGATAAGTGTGATAATAGTGAGTACGGAGGAATGAGAGATGAGGAAAGTGGTGATCAGGGCTCAGCGTGTTCCGGGCGCCCTGTACTGATAGTGATAAGTGTGATAATAGTGTGTGCGGAGGAATGAGAGATGAGGGAAGGAGTGATCAGGACTCAGCATGTTCCGGGCGCCCTGTACTGATTGTGATAAGTGTGATAATAGTGAGTACGGAGGAATGAGAGATGAGGGGATGGGTGATCAGGGCTCAGCGTGTTCCGGGCGCCCTGTACTGATAGTGATAAGTGTGATAATAGTGAGTACGGAGGAATGAGAGATGAGGAAAGTGGTGATCAGGGCTCAGCGTGTTCCGGGCGCCCTGTACTGATAGTGATAAGTGTGATAATAGTGTGTGCGGAGGAATGAGAGATGAGGGAAGGAGTGATCAGGACTCAGCATGTTCCGGGCGCCCTGTACTGATAGTGATAAGTGTGATAATAGTGAGTACGGAGGAATGAGAGATGAGGGGAGGGGTGATCAGGGCTCAGCGTGTTCCGGGCGCCCTGTACTGATAGTGATAAGTGTGATAAAAGTGAGTACGGAGGAATGAGAGATGAGGGGAGGGGTGATCAGGGCTCAGCGTGTTACGGGCGCCCTGTACTGATAGCGATAAGTGTGATAATAGTGAGTATGGAGGAATGAGAGATGAGGAAAGGGGTGATCAGGGCTCAGCGTGTTCCGGGCGCCCTGTACTGATAGTGATAAGTGTGATAATAGTGAGTACAGAGGAATGAGAGATGAGGAAAGGGGTGATCAGGGCTCAGCGTGTTCCGGGCGCCCTGTACTGATAGCGATAAGTGTGATAGAAGTGAGTACGGAGGAATGAGAGATGAGAGGAGGGGTGATCAAGGCTCAGCATGTTCCGGGCGCTCTGTACTGATAGTGATAAGTGTGATAATAGTGAGTACGGAGGAATGAGAGATGAGGGAAGGGGTGATCAGGGATCAGCGTGTTTCGGGCGCCCTGTACTGATAGTGATAAGTGTGATAATAGTGAGTACGGAGGAATGAGAGATGAGGGGAGGGGTGATCAGGGATCAGCGTGTTCCGGGCGCCCTGTACTGATAGTGATAAGTGTGATAATAGTGAGTACGGATGAATAAGGGGAGGGGTGATAAGGGCTCAGCGTGTTCCGGGCACCCTATACTGATAGTGATAAGTGTGATTATAGTGTGTGCGGAGGAATGAGAGATGAGGGAAGGAGTGATCAGGGCTCAGCGTGTTCCGGGCGCCCTGTACCGATAGTGATAAGCATGATAATAGTGAGTACGGAGGAATGAGAGCTGAGGGGAGGGGTGATCAGGGCTCAGCATGTTCCGGGCGCTCTGTACTGATAGCGATAAGTGTGATAATAGTGAGTAAGGAGGAATGAGAGATGAGGAAAGGTGTGATCAGGGCTCAGCGTGTTCCGGGCGCCCTGTACTGATAGTGATAAGTGTGATAATAGTGAGTACGGAGGAATGAGGGAAGGGGTGATCAGGGATCAGCGTGTTCCGGGCGCCCTGTACTGATAGTGATAAGTGTGATAATAGTGAGTACGGAGGAATGAGAGATGAGGGAAGGGGTGATCAGGGCTCATCGTGTTCCGGGCGCCCTGTACTGATAGTGATAAGTGTGATAATAGTGTGTACGGAGGAATGAGAGATGAGGGGAGGGGTGATCAGGGCTCAGCGTGTTCCGGGCGCCCTGTACTGATAGTGATAAGTGTGATAAAAGTGAGTAAGGAGGAATGAGAGATGAGGGGAGGGGTGATCAGGGCTCAGCATGTTCCGGGCGCTCTGTACTGATAGTGATAAGTGTGATAATAGTGAGTACGGAGGAATGAGAGATGAGTGAAGGGGTGATCAGGGATCAGCGTGTTTCGGGCGCCCTGTACTGATAGTGATAAGTGTGATAATAGTGAGTACGGAGGAATGAGAGATGAGGGGAGGGGTGATCAGGGATCAGCGTGTTCCGGGCGCCCTGTACTGATAGTGATAAGTGTGATAATAGTGAGTACGGATGAATGAGGGGAGGGGTGATCAGGGCTCAGCGTGTTCCGGGCACCCTGTACTGATAGTGATAAGTGTGATTATTATGTGTGCGGAGGAATGAGAGATGAGGGAAGAAGTGATCAGGGTTCAGCGTGTTCCGGGCGCCCTGTACTGATAGTGATAAGCATGATAATAGTGAGTACGGAGGAATGAGAGATGAGGGGAGGGGTGATCAGGGCTCAGCATGTTCCGGGCGCTCTGTACTGATAGCGATAAGTGTGATAATAGTGAGTACAGAGGAATGAGAGATGAGGGGAGGGGTGATCATGGCTCAGCATGTTCCGGGCGCCCTGTACTGATAGTGATAAGTGTGATAATAGTGAGTACGGAGGAATGAGAGATGAGGGGAGGAGTGATCAGGGATCAGCGTGTTCCGGGCGCCCTGTACTGATAGTGATAAGTGTGATAATAGTGAGTACGGATGAATGAGGGGAGGGGTGATTGAGGGGAGGGGTGATCAGGGCACAGCGTGTTCCGGGCACCCTGTACTGATAGTGATAAGTGTGATTATTATGTGTGCGGAGGAATGAGAGATGAGGGAAGGAGTGATCAGGGCTCAGCGTGTTCCGGGCGCCCTGTACTGATAGTGATAAGCATGATAATAGTGAGTACGGAGGAATGAGAGATGAGGGGAGGGGTGATCATGGCTCAGCATGTTCCGGGCGCCCTGTACTGATAGTGATAAGTGTGATAATAGTGAGTACGGAGGAATGAGAGCTGAGGAAAGGGGTGATCAGGGCTCAGCGTGTTCTGGGCGCCCTGTACTGATAGTGATAAGTGTGATAATAGTGAGTACGGAGAAATGAGAGATGAGGGGAGGGGTGATCAGGGATCAGCGTATTCCGGGCGCCGTGTGATAATAGTGAGTACGGAGGAATGAGAGATGAGGGAAGGGGTGATCAGGGCTCAGCGTGTTCCGGGCGCCCTGTACGTGATAGTGATAAGTGTGATAATAGTGAGTATGGAGGAATGAGAGATGAGGGAAGGGGTGATCAGGGATCAGCATGTTCCGGGACCCCTGTACTGATAGTGATAAGTGTGATAATAGTGAGTACGGAGGAATGAGAGATGAGGGAAGGAGTGATCAGGGCTTAGCGTGATCCGGGCACCCTGTACTGATAGTGATAAGTGTGATAATAGTGTGTATGGATAAATGAGAGATGAGGGGAGGGGTGATCAGGGCTCAGCGTGTTCCAGGCGCCCTGTACTAATAGTGATAAGTGTGATAATAGTGAGTACGGAGGAATGAGAGATGAGGGGAGGGGTGATCAGGGCTCAGCGTATTCCGGGCGCCCTGTACTGATAGTGATAAGTGTGATAATAGTGAGTACGGAGGAATGAGAGATGAGGGGAGGGGTGATCAGGGCTCAGCGTGTTCCGGGCGCCCTGTACTGATAGTGATAAGTGTGATAATAGTGAGTACGGAGGAATGAGAGATGAGGAAAGTGGTGATCAGGGCTCAGCGTGTTCCGGGCGCCCTGTACTGATAGTGATAAGTGTGATAATAGTGTGTGCGGAGGAATGAGAGATGAGGGAAGGAGTGATCAGGGCTCAGAGTGTTCCGGGCGCCCTGTACTGATAGTGATAAGTGTGATAATAGTGAGTACGGATGAATGAGGGGAGGGGTGATCAGGGCTCAGCGTGTTCCGGGCACCCTGTACTGATAGTGATAAGTGTGATTATTATGTGTGCGGAGGAATGAGAGATGAGGGAAGAAGTGATCATGGTTCAGCGTGTTCCGGGCGCCCTGTACTGATAGTGATAAGCATGATAATAGTGAGTACGGAGGAATGAGAGATGAGGGGAGGGGTGATCAGGGCTCAGCATGTTCCGGGCGCTCTGTACTGATAGCGATAAGTGTGATAATAGTGAGTACAGAGGAATGAGAGATGAGGGGAGTGGTGATCTTGGCTCAGCATGTTCCGGGCGCCCTGTACTGATAGTGATAAGTGTGATAATAGTGAGTACGGATGAATGAGGGGAGGGGTGATTGAGGGGAGGGGTGATCAGGGCACAGCGTGTTCCGGGCACCCTGTACTGATAGTGATAAGTGTGATTATTATGTGTGCGGAGGAATGAGAGATGAGGGAAGGAGTGATCAGGGCTCAGCGTGTTCCGGGCGCCCTGTACTGATAGTGATAAGCATGATAATAGTGAGTACGGAGGAATGAGAGATGAGGGGAGGGGTGATCATGGCTCAGCATGTTCCGGGCGCCCTGTACTGATAGTGATAAGTGTGATAATAGTGAGTACGGAGGAATGAGAGCTGAGGAAAGGGGTGATCAGGGCTCAGCGTGTTCTGGGCGCCCTGTACTGATAGTGATAAGTGTGATAATAGTGAGTACAGAGAAATGAGAGATGAGGGGAGGGGTGATCAGGGATCAGCGTATTCCGGGCGCCGTGTGATAATAGTGAGTACGGAGGAATGAGAGATGAGGGAAGGGGTGATCAGGGCTCAGCGTGTTCCGGGCGCCCTGTACGTGATAGTGATAAGTGTGATAATAGTGAGTATGGAGGAATGAGAGATGAGGGAAGGGGTGATCAGGGATCAGCATGTTCCGGGACCCCTGTACTGATAGTGATAAGTGTGATAATAGTGAGTACGGAGGAATGAGAGATGAGGGAAGGAGTGATCAGGGCTTAGCGTGATCCGGGCACCCTGTACTGATAGTGATAAGTGTGATAGTAGTGTGTATGGATAAATGAGAGATGAGGGGAGGGGTGATCAGGGCTCAGCGTGTTCCAGGCGCCCTGTACTAATAGTGATAAGTGTGATAATAGTGAGTACGGAGGAATGAGAGATGAGGGGAGGGGTGATCAGGGCTCAGCGTATTCCGGGCGCCCTGTACTGATAGTGATAAGTGTGATAATAGTGAGTACGGAGGAATGAGAGATGAGGGGAGGGGTGATCAGGGCTCAGCGTGTTCCGGGCGCCCTGTACTGATAGTGATAAGTGTGATAATAGTGATTACGGAGGAATGAGAGATGAGGAAAGTGGTGATCAGGGCTCAGCGTGTTCCGGGCGCCCTGTACTGATAGTGATAAGTGTGATAATAGTGTGTGCGGAGGAATGAGAGATGAGGGAAGGAGTGATCAGGGCTCAGAGTGTTCCGGGCGCCCTGTACTGATAGTGATAAGTGTGATAATAGTGAGTACGGAGGAATGAGAGCTGAGGAAAGGGGTGATCAGGGCTCAGCGTGTTCTGGGCGCCCTGTACTGATAGTGATAAGTGTGATAATAGTGAGTACGGATGAATGAGGGGAGGGGTGATTGAGGGGAGGGGTGATCAGGGCACAGCGTGTTCCGGGCACCCTGTACTGATAGTGATAAGTGTGATTATTATGTGTGCGGAGGAATGAGAGATGAGGGAAGGAGTGATCAGGGCTCAGCGTGTTCCGGGCGCCCTGTACTGATAGTGATAAGCATGATAATAGTGAGTACGGAGGAATGAGAGATGAGGGGAGGGGTGATCATGGCTCAGCATGTTCCGGGCGCCCTGTACTGATAGTGATAAGTGTGATAATAGTGAGTACGGAGGAATGAGAGCTGAGGAAAGGGGTGATCAGGGCTCAGCGTGTTCTGGGCGCCCTGTACTGATAGTGATAAGTGTGATAATAGTGAGTACGGAGAAATGAGAGATGAGGGGAGGGGTGATCAGGGATCAGCGTATTCCGGGCGCCGTGTGATAATAGTGAGTACGGAGGAATGAGAGATGAGGGAAGGGGTGATCAGGGCTCAGCGTGTTCCGGGCGCCCTGTACGTGATAGTGATAAGTGTGATAATAGTGAGTATGGAGGAATGAGAGATGAGGGAAGGGGTGATCAGGGATCAGCATGTTCCGGGACCCCTGTACTGATAGTGATAAGTGTGATAATAGTGAGTACGGAGGAATGAGAGATGAGGGAAGGAGTGATCAGGGCTTAGCGTGATCCGGGCACCCTGTACTGATAGTGATAAGTGTGATAATAGTGTGTATGGATAAATGAGAGATGAGGGGAGGGGTGATCAGGGCTCAGCGTGTTCCAGGCGCCCTGTACTAATAGTGATAAGTGTGATAATAGTGAGTACGGAGGAATGAGAGATGAGGGGAGGGGTGATCAGGGCTCAGCGTATTCCGGGCGCCCTGTACTGATAGTGATAAGTGTGATAATAGTGAGTACGGAGGAATGAGAGATGAGGGGAGGGGTGATCAGGGCTCAGCGTGTTCCGGGCGCCCTGTACTGATAGTGATAAGTGTGATAATAGTGATTACGGAGGAATGAGAGATGAGGAAAGTGGTGATCAGGGCTCAGCGTGTTCCGGGCGCCCTGTACTGATAGTGATAAGTGTGATAATAGTGTGTGCGGAGGAATGAGAGATGAGGGAAGGAGTGATCAGGGCTCAGAGTGTTCCGGGCGCCCTGTACTGATAGTGATAAGTGTGATAATAGTGAGTACGGAGGAATGAGAGATGAGGAAAGGGGTGATCAGGGCTCAGCGTGTTCTGGGCGCCCTGTACTGATAGTGATAAGTGTGATAATAGTGAGTACGGAGGAATGAGAGATGAGGGGAGGGGTGATCAGGGATCAGCGTATTCCGGGCGCCGTGTGATAATAGTGAGTACGGAGGAATGAGAGATGAGGGAAGGGGTGATCAGGGCTCAGTGTGTTCCGGGCGCCCTGTACGTGATAGTGATAAGTGTGATAATAGTGAGTATGGAGGAATGAGAGATGAGGGAAGGGGTGATCAGGGATCAGCATGTTCCGGGACCCCTGTACTGATAGTGATAAGTGTGATAATAGTGAGTATGGAGGAATGAGAGATGAGGGGAGGGGTGATCAGGGCTCAGCGTATTCCGGGCGCCCTGTACTGATAGTGATAAGTGTGATAATAGTGAGTACGGAGGAATGAGAGATGAGGGAAGGAGTGATCAGGGCTCAGCGTGATCCGGGCACCCTGTACCGATAGTGATAAGTGTGATAATAGTGTGTATGGATAAATGAGAGATGAGGGGAGGGGTGATCAGGGCTCAGCGTGTTCCGGGCGCACTGTACTAATAGTGATAAGTGTGATAATAGTGAGTACGGAGGAATGAGAGATGAGGGGAGGGGTGATCAGGGCTCAGCGTATTCCGGGCGCCCTGTACTGATAGTGATAAGTGTGATAATAGTGAGTACGGAGGAATGAGAGATGAGGGGAGGGGTGATAAGGGATCAGCGTGTTCCGGGCGCCCTGTACTGATAGTGATAAGTGTGATAATAGTGAGTACGGATGAATAAGGGGAGGGGTGATCAGGGCTCAGCGTGTTCCGGGCACCCTATACTGATAGTGATAAGTGTGATTATAGTGTGTGCGGAGGAATGAGAGATGAGGGAAGGAGTGATCAGGGCTCAGCGTGTTCCGGGCGCCCTGTACCGATAGTGATAAGCATGATAATAGTGAGTACGGAGGAATGAGAGCTGAGGGGAGGGGTGATCAGGGCTCAGCATGTTCCGGGCGCTCTGTACTGATAGCGATAAGTGTGATAATAGTGAGTACGGAGGAATGAGAGATGAGGAAAGGTGTGATCAGGGCTCAGCGTGTTCCGGGCGCCCTGTACTGATAGTGATAAGTGTGATAATAGTGAGTACGGAGGAATGAGGGAAGGGGTGATCAGGGATCAGTGTGTTCCGGTTGCCCTGTACTGATAGTGATAAGTGTGATAATAGTGAGTACGGAGGAATGAGAGATGAGTGAAGGGGTGATCAGGGATCAGCGTGTTTCGGGCGCCCTGTATTGATAGTGATAAGTGTGATAATAGTGAGTACGGAGGAATGAGAGATGAGGGGAGGGGTGATCAGGGATCAGCGTGTTCCGGGCGCCCTGTACTGATAGTGATAAGTGTGATAATAGTGAGTACGGATGAATGAGGGGAGGGGTGATCAGGGCTCAGCGTGTTCCGGGCACCCTGTACTGATAGTGATAAGTGTGATTATTATGTGTGCGGAGGAATGAGAGATGAGGGGAGGAGTGATCAGGGCTCAGCGTGTTCCGGGCGCCCTGTACTGATAGTGATAAGCATGATAATAGTGAGTACGGAGGAATGAGAGATGAGGGGAGGGGTGATCAGGGCTCAGCATGTTCCGGGCGCTCTGTACTGATAGCGATAAGTGTGATAATAGTGAGTACAGAGGAATGAGAGATGAGGGGAGGGGTGATCATGGCTCAGCATGTTCCGGGCGCCCTGTACTGATAGTGATAAGTGTGATAATAGTGAGTACGGAGGAATGAGAGATGAGGGGAGGAGTGATTAGGGATCAGCGTGTTCCGGGCGCCCTGTACTAATAATGATAAGTGTGATAATAGTGAGTATGGAGGAATGAGAGATGAGGAAAGGTGTGATCAGGGCTCAGCGTGTTCCGGGCGCCCTGTACTGATAGTGATAAGTGTGATAATAGTGAGTACGGAGGAATGAGAGATGAGGGAAGGGGTGATCAGGGATCAGCGTGTTCCGTGCGCCCTGTACTGATAGTGATAAGTGTGATAATAGTGAGTACGGAGGAATGAGAGATGAGGGAAGGGGTGATCAGGGCTCAGCGTGTTCCGGGCGCCTTGTACTGATAGTGATAAGTGTGATAATAGTGTGTACGGAGGAAAGAGAGATGAGGGGAGGGGTGATCAGGGCTCAGCGTGTTCCGGGCGCCCTGTACTGATAGTGATAAGTGTGATAATAGTGAGTACGGAGGAATGAGAGATGAGGGAAGGGGTGATCAGGGATCAGCGTGTTTCGGGCGCCCTGTACTGATAGTGATAAGTGTGATAATAGTGAGTACGGAGGAATGAGAGATGAGGGGAGGGGTGATCAGGGATCAGCGTGTTCCGGGCGCCCTGTACTGATAGTGATAAGTGTGATAATAGTGAGTACGGATGAATGAGGGGAGGGGTGATCAGGGCACAGCGTGTTCCGGGCACCCTGTACTGATAGTGATAAGTGTGATTATTATGTGTGCGGAGGAATGAGAGATGAGGGAAGGAGTGATCAGGGCTCAGCGTGTTCCGGGTGCCCTGTACTGATAGTGATAAGCATGATAATAGTGAGTACAGAGGAATGAGAGATGAGGGGAGGGGTGATCAGAGCTCAGCATGTTCCGGGCGCCCTGTACTGATAGTGATAAGTGTGGTAATAGTGAGTACGGAGGAATGAGAGCTGAGGAAAGGGGTGATCAGGGCTCAGCGTGTTCTGGGCGCCCTGTACTGATAGTGATAAGTGTGATAATAGTGAGTACGGAGGAATGAGAGAAGAGGGGAGGGGTGATCAGGGATCAGCGTATTCCGGGCGCCGTGTGATAATAGTGAGTACGGAGGAATGAGAGATGAGGGAAGGGGTGATCAGGGCTCAGCGTGTTCCGGGCGCCCTGTACGTGATAGTGATAAGTGTGATAATAGTGAGTATGGAGGAATGAGAGATGAGGGAAGGGGTGATCAGGGATCAGCATGTTCCGGGACCCCTGTACTGATAGTGATAAGTGTGATAATAGTGAGTACGGAGGAATGAGAGATGAGGGAAGGAGTTATCAGGGCTCAGCGTGTTCCGGGCGCCCTGTACTGATAGTGATAAGTGTGATAATAGTGAGTACGGAGGAATGAGAGATGAGGGAAGGAGTGATCAGGGCTTAGCGTGATCCGGGCACCCTGTACTGATAGTGATAAGTGTGATAATAGTGTGTATGGATAAATGAGAGATGAGGGGAGGGGTGATCAGGGCTCAGCGTGTTCCAGGCGCCCTGTACTAATAGTGATAAGTGTGATAAAAGTGAGTAAGGAGGAATGAGAGATGAGGGGAGGGGTGATCAGGGCTCAGCGTGATCCGGGCACCCTGTACTGATAGTGATAAGTGTGATAATAGTGTGTATGGATAAATGAGAGATGAGGGGAGGGGTGATCAGGGCTCAGCGTGTTCCAGGCGCCCTGTACTAATAGTGATAAGTGTGATAAAAGTGAGTACGGAGGAATGAGAGATAAGGGGAGGGGTGATCAGGGCTCAGCATGTTCCGGGCGCTCTGTACTGATAGTGATAAGTGTGATAATAGTGAGTACGGAGGAATGAGAGATGAGGGAAGGGGTGATCAGGGATCAGCGTGTTTCGGGCGCCCTGTACTGATAGTGATAAGTGTGATAATAGTGAGTACGGAGGAATGAGAGATGAGGGAAGGAGTGATCAGGGCTCAGCGTGTTCCGGGCGCCCTGTACTGATAGTGATAAGTGTGATAATAGTGAGTACGGAGGAATGAGGGAAGGGGTGATCAGGGATCAGTGTGTTCCGGGCGCCCTGTACTGATAGTGATAAGTGTGATAATAGTGAGTACGGAGGAATGAGAGATGAGCGAAGGGGTGATCAGGGCTCAGCGTGTTCCGGGCGCCCTGTACTGATAGTGATAAGTGTGATAACAGTGTGTACGGAGGAATGAGAGATGAGGGGAGGGGTGATCAGGGCTCAGCGTGTTCCGTGCGCCCTGTACTGATAGTGATAAGTGTGATAAAAGTGAGTAAGGAGGAATGAGAGATGAGGGGAGGGGTGATCAGGGCTCAGCATGTTCCGGGCACTCTGTACTGATAGTGATAAGTGTGATAATAGTGAGTACGGAGGAATGAGAGATGAGTGAAGGGGTGATCAGGGATCAGCGTGTTTCGGGCGCCCTGTACTGATAGTGATAAGTGTGATAATAGTGAGTACGGAGGAATGAGAGATGAGGGGAGGGGTGATCAGGGATCAGCGTGTTCCGGGCGCCCTGTACTGATAGTGATAAGTGTGATAATAGTGAGTACGGATGAATGAGGGGAGGGGTGATCAGGGCTCAGCGTGTTCCGTGCACCCTGTACTGATAGTGATAAGTGTGATTATTATGTGTGCGGAGGAATGAGAGATGAGGGAAGGAGTGATCAGGGCTCAGCGTGTTCCGGGCGCCCTGTACTGATAGTGATAAGCATGATAATAGTGAGTACGGAGGAATGAGAGATGAGGGGAGGGGTGATCAGGGCTCAGCATGTTCCGGGCGCTCTGTACTGATAGCGATAAGTGTGATAATAGTGAGTACAGAGGAATGAGAGATGAGGGGAGGGGTGATCATGGCTCAGCATGTTCCGGGCGCCCTGTACTGATAGTGATAAGTGTGATAATAGTGAGTACGGAGGAATGAGAGATGAGGGGAGGAGTGATCAGGGATCAGCGTGTTCCGGGCGCCCTGTACTAATAATGATAAGTGTGATAATAGTGAGTATGGAGGAATGAGAGATGAGGAAAGGTGTGATCAGGGCTCAGCGTGTTCCGGGCGCCCTGTACTGATAGTGATAAGTGTGATAATAGTGAGTACGGAGGAATGAGAGATGAGGGAAGGGGTGATCAGGGATCAGCGTGTTCCGTGCGCCCTGTACTGATTGTGATAAGTGTGATAATAGTGAGTACGGAGGAATGAGAGATGAGGGAAGGGGTGATCAGGGCTCAGCGTGTTCCGGGCGCCCTGTACTGATAGTGATAAGTGTGATAATAGTGTGTACGGAGGAAAGAGAGATGAGGGGAGGGGTGATCAGGGCTCAGCGTGTTCCGGGCGCCCTGTACTGATAGTGATAAGTGTGATAAAAGTGAGTACGGAGGAATGAGAGATAAGGGGAGGGGTGATCAGGGCTCAGCATGTTCCGGGCGCTCTGTACTGATAGTGATAAGTGTGATAATAGTGAGTACGGAGGAATGAGAGATGAGGGAAGGGGTGATCAGGGATCAGCGTGTTTCGGGCGCCCTGTACTGATAGTGATAAGTGTGATAATAGTGAGTACGGAGGAATGAGAGATGAGGGAAGGGGTGATCAGGGATCAGCGTGTTCCGGGCGCCCTGTACTGATAGTGATAAGTGTGATAATAGTGAGTACGGATGAATGAGGGGAGGGGTGATCAGGGCACAGCGTGTTCCGGCACCCTGTACTGATAGTGATAAGTATGATTATTTTGTGTGCGGAGGAATGAGGGATGAGGGAAGGAGTGATCAGGGCTCAGCGTGTTCCGGGCGCCCTGTACTGATAGTGATAAGCATGATAATAGTGAGTACGGAGGAATGAGAGATCAGGGGAGGGGTGATCAGAGCTCAGCATGTTCCGGGCGCCCTGTACTGATAGTGATAAGTGTGATAATAGTGAGTACGGAGGAATGAGAGCTGAGGAAAGGGGTGATCAGGGCTCAGCGTGTTCTGGGCACCCTGTACTGATAGTGATAAGTGTGATAATAGTGAGTACGGAGGAATGAGAGATGAGGGGAGGGGTGATCAGGGATCAGCGTATTCCGGGCGCCGTGTGATAATAGTGAGTACGGAGGAATGAGAGATGAGGGAAGGGGTGATCAGGGCTCAGCGTGTTCCGGGCGCCCTGTACGTGATAGTGATAAGTGTGATAATAGTGAGTATAGAGGAATGAGAGATGAGGGAAGGGGTGATCAGGGATCAGCATGTTCCGGGACCCCTGTACTGATAGTGATAAGTGTGATAATAGTGAGTACGGAGGAATGAGAGATGAGGGAAGGAGTTATCAGGGCTCAGCGTGTTCCAGGCGCCCTGTACTAATAGTGATAAGTGTGATAATAGTGAGTACGGAGGAATGAGAGATGAGGGGAGGGGTGATCAGGGCTCAGCGTGTTCCGGGCGCCCTGTACTGATAGTGATAAGTGTGATAATAGTGAGTACGGAGGAATGAGAGATGAGGAAAGTGGTGATCAGGGCTCAGCGTGTTCCGGGCGCCCTGTACTGATAGTGATAAGTGTGATAATAGTGTGTGCGGAGGAATGAGAGATGAGGGAAGGAGTGATCAGGGCTCAGAGTGTTCCGGGCGCCCTGTACTGATAGTGATAAGTGTGATAATAGTGAGTACGGAGGAATGAGAGCTGAGGAAAGGGGTGATCAGGGCTCAGCGTGTTCTGGGCGCCCTATACTGATAGTGATAAGTGTGATAATAGTGAGTACGGAGAAATGAGAGATGAGGGGAGGGGTGATCAGGGATCAGCGTATTCCGGGCGCCGTGTGATAATAGTGAGTACGGAGGAATGATAGATGAGGGAAGGGGTGATCAGGGCTCAGCGTGTTCCGGGCGCCCTGTACGTGATCGTGATAAGTGTGATAATAGTGAGTATGGAGGAATGAGAGATGAGGGAAGGGGTGATCAGGGATCAGCATGTTCCGGGACCCCTGTACTGATAGTGATAAGTGTGATAATAGTGAGTACGGAGGAATGGGAGATGAGGGAAGGAGTTATCAGGGCTCAGCGTGTTCCGGGCTCCCTGTACTGATAGTGATAAGTGTGATAATAGTGAGTACGGAGGAATGAGAGATGAGGGAAGGAGTTATCAGGGGTCAGCGTGATCCGGGCACCCTGTACTGATAGTGATAAGTGTGATAATAGTGTGTATGGATAAATGAGAGATGAGGGGAGGGGTGATCAGTGCTCAGCGTGTTCCGGTCGCCCTGTACTAATAGTGATAAGTGTGATAATAGTGAGTACGGAGGAATGAGAGATGAGGGGAGGGGTGATCAGGGCTCAGCGTATTCCGGGCGCCCTGTACTGATAGTGATAAGTGTGATAATAGTGAGTACGGAGGAATGAGAGATGAGGGGAGGGGTGATCAGGGCTCAGCGTGTTCCGGGCGCCCTGTACTGATAGTGATAAGTGTGATAATAGTGAGTACGGAGGAATGAGAGATGAGGAAAGTGGTGATCAGGGCTCAGCGTGTTCCGGGCGCCCTGTACTGATAGTGATAAGTGTGATAATAGTGTGTGCAGAGGAATGAGAGATGAGGGAAGGAGTGATCAGGACTCAGCATGTTCCGGGTGCCCTGTACTGATAGTGATAAGTGTGATAATAGTGAGTACGGAGGAATGAGAGATGAGGGGAGGGGTGATCAGGGCTCAGCGTGTTCCGGGCGCCCTGTACTGATAGTGATAAGTGTGATAAAAGTGAGTACGGAGGAATGAGAGATGAGGGGAGGGGTGATCATAGCTCAGCGTATTCCGGGCGCCCTGTACTGATAGTGATAAGTGTGATAATAGTGAGTACGGAGGAATGAGAGATGAGGGGAGGGGTGATCAGGGGCAGGGCTCAGCGTGTTCCGGGCGTCCTGTACTGATAGTGATAAGTGTGATAATAGTGTGTGCGGAGGAATGAGAGATGAGGGAAGGAGTGATCAGGGCTCAGCGTGTTCCGGGCGCCCTGTACTGATAGTGATAAGTGTGATAATAGTGAGTACGGAGGAATGAGAGATGAGGGAAGGAGTTATCAGGGCTCAGCGTGATCCGGGCACCCTGTACTGATAGTGATAAGTGTGATAATAGTGTGTATGGAGGAATGAGAGATGAGGGGAGGGGTGATCAGGGCTCAGCGTGTTCCGGGCGACCCTGTACTGATAGTGATAAGTGTGATAATAGTGAGTACGGAGGAATGAGAGATGAGGGGAGGGGTGATCATAGCTCAGCGTATACCGGGCGCCCTTTACTGATAGTGATAAGTGTGATAATAGTGAGTACGGAGGAATGAGAGATGAGGGGAGGGGTGATCAGGGCTCAGCGTGTCCCGGGCGCTCTGTACTGATAGTGATAAGTGTGATAATAGTGAGTACGGAGGAATGAGAGATGAGGAAAGTGGTGATCAGGGCTCAGCGTGTTCCGGGCGCCCTGTACTGATAGTGATAAGTGTGATAATAGTGTTTGCGGAGGAATGAGAGATGAGGAAAGGAGTGATCAGGGCTCAGAGTGTTCCGGGCGCCCTGTACTGATAGTGATAAGTGTGATAATAGTGAGTACGGAGGAATGAGAGCTGAGGAAAGGGGTGATCAGGGCTCAGCGTGTTCTGGGCGCCCTGTACTGATAGTGATAAGTGTGATAATAGTGAGTACGGAGGAATGAGAGATGAGGGGAGGGGTGATCAGGGATCAGCGTATTCCGGGCGCCGTGTGATAATAGTGAATACGGAGGAATGAGAGATGAGGGAAGGGGTGATCAGGGCTCAGCGTGTTCCGGGCGCCCTGTACGTGATAGTGATAAGTGTGATAATAGTGAGTATGGAGGAATGAGAGATGAGGTAAGGGGTGATCAGGGATCAGCATGTTCCGGGACCCCTGTACTGATAGTGATAAGTGTGATAATAGTGAGTACGGAGGAATGAGAGATGAGGGAAGGAGTTATCAGGGCTCAGCGTGTTCCGGGCTCCCTGTACTGATAGTGATAAGTGTGATAATAGTGAGTACGGAGGAATGAGAGATGAGGGAAGGAGTTATCAGGGGTCAGCGTGATCCGGGCACCCTGTACTGATAGTGATAAGTGTGATAATAGTGTGTATGGATAAATGAGAGATGAGGGGAGGGGTGATCAGTGCTCAGCGTGTTCCGGGCGCCCTGTACTAATAGTGATAAGTGTGATAATAGTGAGTACGGAGGAATGAGAGATGAGGGGAGGGGTGATCAGGGCTCAGCGTATTCCGGGCGCCCTGTACTGATAGTGATAAGTGTGATAATAGTGAGTACGGAGGAATGAGAGATGAGGGGAGGGGTGATCAGGGCTCAGCGTGTTCCGGGCGCCCTGTACTGATAGTGATAAGTGTGATAATAGTGAGTACGGAGGAATGAGAGATGAGGAAAGTGGTGATCAGGGCTCAGCGTGTTCCGGGCGCCCTGTACTGATAGTGATAAGTGTGATAATAGTGTGTGCAGAGGAATGAGAGATGAGGGAAGGAGTGATCAGGACTCAGCATGTTCCGGGTGCCCTGTACTGATAGTGATAAGTGTGATAATAGTGAGTACGGAGGAATGAGAGATGAGGGGAGGGGTGATCAGGGCTCAGCGTGTTCCGGGCGCCCTGTACTGATAGTGATAAGTGTGATAAAAGTGAGTACGGAGGAATGAGAGATGAGGGGAGGGGTGATCATAGCTCAGCGTATTCCGGGCGCCCTGTACTGATAGTGATAAGTGTGATAATAGTGAGTACGGAGGAATGAGAGATGAGGGGAGGGGTGATCAGGGGCAGGGCTCAGCGTGTTCCGGGCGTCCTGTACTGATAGTGATAAGTGTGATAATAGTGTGTGCGGAGGAATGAGAGATGAGGGAAGGAGTGATCAGGGCTCAGCGTGTTCCGGGCGCCCTGTACTGATAGTGATAAGTGTGATAATAGTGAGTATGGAGGAATGAGAGACGAGGGAAGGGGTAATCAGGGCTCAGCATGTTCCGGGCGCTCTGTACTGATAGTGATAAGTGTGATAATAGTGAGTACGGAGGAATGAGAGATGAGGAAAGGGGTGATCAGGGCTCAGCGTGTTCCGGGCGCCCTGTACTGATAGTGATAAGTGTGATAATAGTGAGTACGGAGGAATGAGAGATGAGGGAAGGAGTGATCAGGGCTCAGAGTGTTCCGGGCGCCCTGTACTGATAGTGATAAGTGTGATAATAGTGAGTACGGAGGAATGAGAGCTGAGGGGAGGGGTGATCAGGGATCAGCGTATTCCGGGCGCCGTGTGATAATAGTGAGTACGGAGGAATGAGAGATGAGGGAAGGAGTGATCAGGGCTCAGCGTGTTCCGGGCGCCCTGTACTGATAGTGATAAGTGTGATAATAGTGAGTATGGAGGAATGAGAGACGAGGGAAGGGGTAATCAGGGCTCAGCATGTTCCGGGCGCTCTGTACTGATAGTGATAAGTGTGATAATAGTGAGTACGGAGGAATGAGAGATGAGGGAAGGGGTGATCAGGGATCAGCATGTTCCGGGACCCCTGTACTGATAGTGATAAGTGTGATAATAGTGAGTACGGAGGAATGAGAGATGAGGGAAGGAGTTATCAGGGCTCAGCGTGTTCCGGGCGCCCTGTACTGATAGTGATAAGTGTGATAAATAGTGAGTACGGAGGAATGAGAGATGAGGGAAGGAGTTATCAGGGCTCAGCGTGATCCGGGCACCCTGTACTGATAGTGATAAGTGTGATAATAGTGTGTATGGAGGAATGAGAGATGAGGGGAGGGGTGATCAGGGCTCAGCGTGTTCCGGGCGACCCTGTACTGATAGTGATAAGTGTGATAATAGTGAGTACGGAGGAATGAGAGATGAGGGGAGGGGTGATCATAGCTCAGCGTATACCGGGCGCCCTTTACTGATAGTGATAAGTGTGATAATAGTGAGTACGGAGGAATGAGAGATGAGGGGAGGGGTGATCAGGGCTCAGCGTTCGTCCCCGGGCGCTCTGTACTGATAGTGATAAGTGTGATAATAGTGAGTACGGAGGAATGAGAGATGAGGAAAGTGGTGATCAGGGCTCAGCGTGTTCCGGGCGCCCTGTACTGATAGTGATAAGTGTGATAATAGTGTTTGCGGAGGAATGAGAGATGAGGGAAGGAGTGATCAGGGCTCAGAGTGTTCCGGGGCGCCCTGTACTGATAGTGATAAGTGTGATAATAGTGAGTACGGAGGAATGAGAGCTGAGGAAAGGGGTGATCAGGGCTCAGCGTGTTCTGGGCGCCCTGTACTGATAGTGATAAGTGTGATAATAGTGAGTACGGAGGAATGAGAGATGAGGGGAGGGGTGATCAGGGATCAGCGTATTCCGGGCGCCGTGTGATAATAGTGAGTACGGAGGAATGAGAGATGAGGGAAGGGGTGATCAGGGCTCAGCGTGTTCCGGGCGCCCTGTACGTGATAGTGATAAGTGTGATAATAGTGAGTATGGAGGAATGAGAGATGAGGTAAGGGGTGATCAGGGATCAGCATGTTCCGGGACCCCTGTACTGATAGTGATAAGTGTGATAATAGTGAGTACGGAGGAATGAGAGATGAGGGGAGGGGTGATCATAGCTCAGCGTATTCCGGGCGCCCTGTACTGATAGTGATAAGTGTGATAATAGTGAGTACGGAGGAATGAGAGATGAGGGGAGGGGTGATCAGGGGCAGGGCTCAGCGTGTTCCGGGCGTCCTGTACTGATAGTGATAAGTGTGATAATAGTGTGTGCGGAGGAATGAGAGATGAGGGAAGGAGTGATCAGGGCTCAGCGTGTTCCGGGCGCCCTGTACTGATAGTGATAAGTGTGATAATAGTGAGTATGGAGGAATGAGAGACGAGGGAAGGGGTAATCAGGGCTCAGCATGTTCCGGGCGCTCTGTACTGATAGTGATAAGTGTGATAATAGTGAGTACGGAGGAATGAGAGATGAGGAAAGGGGTGATCAGGGCTCAGCGTGTTCCGGGCGCCCTGTACTGATAGTGATAAGTGTGATAATAGTGAGTACGGAGGAATGAGAGATGAGGGAAGGAGTGATCAGGGCTCAGAGTGTTCCGGGCGCCCTGTACTGATAGTGATAAGTGTGATAATAGTGAGTACGGAGGAATGAGAGCTGAGGGGAGGGGTGATCAGGGATCAGCGTATTCCGGGCGCCGTGTGATAATAGTGAGTACGGAGGAATGAGAGATGAGGGAAGGAGTGATCAGGGCTCAGCGTGTTCCGGGCGCCCTGTACTGATAGTGATAAGTGTGATAATAGTGAGTATGGAGGAATGAGAGACGAGGGAAGGGGTAATCAGGGCTCAGCATGTTCCGGGCGCTCTGTACTGATAGTGATAAGTGTGATAATAGTGAGTACGGAGGAATGAGAGATGAGGGAAGGGGTGATCAGGGATCAGCATGTTCCGGGACCCCTGTACTGATAGTGATAAGTGTGATAATAGTGAGTACGGAGGAATGAGAGATGAGGGAAGGAGTTATCAGGGCTCAGCGTGTTCCGGGCGCCCTGTACTGATAGTGATAAGTGTGATAATAGTGAGTACGGAGGAATGAGAGATGAGGGAAGGAGTTATCAGGGCTCAGCGTGATCCGGGCACCCTGTACTGATAGTGATAAGTGTGATAATAGTGTGTATGGAGGAATGAGAGATGAGGGGAGGGGTGATCAGGGCTCAGCGTGTTCCGGGCGACCCTGTACTGATAGTGATAAGTGTGATAATAGTGAGTACGGAGGAATGAGAGATGAGGGGAGGGGTGATCATAGCTCAGCGTATACCGGGCGCCCTTTACTGATAGTGATAAGTGTGATAATAGTGAGTACGGAGGAATGAGAGATGAGGGGAGGGGTGATCAGGGCTCAGCGTGTCCCGGGCGCTCTGTACTGATAGTGATAAGTGTGATAATAGTGAGTACGGAGGAATGAGAGATGAGGAAAGTGGTGATCAGGGCTCAGCGTGTTCCGGGCGCCCTGTACTGATAGTGATAAGTGTGATAATAGTGTTTGCGGAGGAATGAGAGATGAGGGAAGGAGTGATCAGGGCTCAGAGTGTTCCGGGCGCCCTGTACTGATAGTGATAAGTGTGATAATAGTGAGTACGGAGGAATGAGAGCTGAGGAAAGGGGTGATCAGGGCTCAGCGTGTTCTGGGCGCCCTGTACTGATAGTGATAAGTGTGATAATAGTGAGTACGGAGGAATGAGAGATGAGGGGAGGGGTGATCAGGGATCAGCGTATTCCGGGCGCCGTGTGATAATAGTGAGTACGGAGGAATGAGAGATGAGGGAAGGGGTGATCAGGGCTCAGCGTGTTCCGGGCGCCCTGTACGTGATAGTGATAAGTGTGATAATAGTGAGTATGGAGGAATGAGAGATGAGGTAAGGGGTGATCAGGGATCAGCATGTTCCGGGACCCCTGTACTGATAGTGATAAGTGTGATAATAGTGAGTACGGAGGAATGAGAGATGAGGGAAGGAGTTATCAGGGCTCAGCGTGTTCCGGGCGCCCTGTACTGATAGTGATAAGTGTGATAATAGTGAGTACGGAGGAATGAGAGATGAGGGAAGGAGTGATCAGGGCTCAGCTTGATCCGGGCACCCTGTACTGATAGTGATAAGTGTGATAATAGTGTGTATGGATAAATGAGAGATGAGGGGAGGGGTGATCAGGGCTCAGCGTGTTCCGGGCGCCCTGTACTAATAGTGATAAGTGTGATAATAGTGAGTACGGAGGAATGAGAGATGAGGGGAGGGGTGATCAGGGCTCAGCGTGTTCCGGGCGCCCTGTACTGATAGTGATAAGTGTGATAATAGTGAGTACGGAGGAATGAGAGATGAGGAAAGTGGTGATCAGGGCTCAGCGTGTTCCGGGCGCCCTGTACTGATAGTGATAAGTGTGATAATAGTGTGTGCGGAGGAATGAGAGATGAGGGAAGGAGTGATCAGGACTCAGCATGTTCCGGGCGCCCTGTACTGATAGTGATAAGTGTGATAATAGTGAGTACGGAGGAATGAGAGCTGAGGGGAGGGGTGATCAGGGATCAGCGTATTCCGGGCGCCGTGTGATAATAGTGAGTACGGAGGAATGAGAGATGAGGGAAGGGGTGATCAGGGCTCAGCGTGTTCCGGGCGCCCTGTACGTGATAGTGATAAGTGTGATAATAGTGAGTATGGAGGAATGAGATGAGGGAAGGGGTGATCAGGGATCAGCATGTTCCGGGCGCTCTGTACTGATAGTGATAAGTGTGATAATAGTGAGTATGGAGGAATGAGAGACGAGGGAAGGGGTAATCAGGGCTCAGCATGTTCCGGGCGCTCTGTACTGATAGTGATAAGTGTGATAATAGTGAGTACGGAGGAATGAGAGATGAGGAAAGGGGTGATCAGGGCTTAGCGTGTTCCGGGCGCCCTGTAATGATAGTGATAAGTGTGATAATAGTGAGTACGGAGGAATGAGAGATGAGGGAAGGAGTGATCAGGGCTCAGAGTGTTCCGGGCGCCCTGTACTGATAGTGATAAGTGTGATAATAGTGAGTACGGAGGAATGAGAGCTGAGGGGAGGGGTGATCAGGGATCAGCGTATTCCGGGCGCCGTGTGATAATAGTGAGTACGGAGGAATGAGAGATGAGGGAAGGGGTGATCAGGGCTCAGCGTGTTCCGGGCGCCCTGTACGTGATAGTGATAAGTGTGATAATAGTGAGTATGGAGGAATGAGAGATGAGGGAAGGGGTGATCAGGGATCAGCATGTTCCGGGACCCCTGTACTGATAGTGATAAGTGTGATAATAGTGAGTACGGAGGAATGAGAGATGAGGGAAGGAGTTATCAGGGCTCAGCGTGTTCCGGGCGCCCTGTACTGATAGTGATAAGTGTGATAATAGTGAGTACGGAGGAATGAGAGATGAGGGAAGGAGTGATCAGGGCTCAGCGTGATCCGGGCACCCTGTACTGATAGTGATAAGTGTGATAATAGTGTGTATGGAGGAATGAGAGATGAGGGGAGGGGTGATCAGGGCTCAGCGTGTTCCGGGCGACCCTGTACTGATAGGGATAAGTGTGATAATAGTGAGTACGGAGGAATGAGAGATGAGGGGAGGGGTGATCATAGCTCAGCGTATTGCGGGCGCCCTTTACTGATAGTGATAAGTGTGATAATAGTGAGTACGGAGGAATGAGAGATGAGGGGAGGGGTGATCAGGGCTCAGCGTGTTCCGGGCGCTCTGTACTGATAGTGATAAGTGTGATAATAGTGAGTACGGAGGAATGAGAGATGAGGAAAGTGGTGATCAGGGCTCAGCGTGTTCCGGGCGCCCTGTACTGATAGTGATAAGTGTGATAATAGTGAGTACGGAGGAATGAGAGATGAGGGGAGGGGTGATCAGGGCTCAGCATGTCCCGGGCGCTCTGTACTGATAGTGATAAGTGTGATAATAGTGAGTACGGAGGAATGAGAGATGAGGAAAGTGGTGATCAGGGCTCAGCGTGTTCCGGGCGCCCTGTACTGATAGTGATAAGTGTGATAATAGTGTTTGCGGAGGAATGAGAGATGAGGGAAGGAGTGATCAGGGCTCAGAGTGTTCCGGGCGCCCTGTACTGATAGTGATAAGTGTGATAATAGTGAGTACGGAGGAATGAGAGCTGAGGAAAGGGGTGATCAGGGCTCAGCGTGTTCTGGGCGCCCTGTACTGATAGTGATAAGTGTGATAATAGTGAGTACGGAGGAATGAGAGATGAGGGGAGGGGTGATCAGGGATCAGCGTATTCCGGGCGCCGTGTGATAATAGTGAGTACGGAGGAATGAGAGATGAGGGAAGGGGTGATCAGGGCTCAGCGTGTTCCGGGCGCCCTGTACGTGATAGTGATAAGTGTGATAATAGTGAGTATGGAGGAATGAGAGATGAGGTAAGGGGTGATCAGGGATCAGCATGTTCCGGGACCCCTGTACTGATAGTGATAAGTGTGATAATAGTGAGTACGGAGGAATGAGAGATGAGGGAAGGAGTTATCAGGGCTCAGCGTGTTCCGGGCGCCCTGTACTGATAGTGATAAGTGTGATAATAGTGAGTACGGAGGAATGAGAGATGAGGGAAGGAGTGATCAGGGCTCAGCTTGATCCGGGCACCCTGTACTGATAGTGATAAGTGTGATAATAGTGTGTATGGATAAATGAGAGATGAGGGGAGGGGTGATCAGGGCTCAGCGTGTTCCGGGCGCCCTGTACTAATAGTGATAAGTGTGATAATAGTGAGTACGGAGGAATGAGAGATGAGGGGAGGGGTGATCAGGGCTCAGCGTGTTCCGGGCGCCCTGTACTGATAGTGATAAGTGTGATAATAGTGAGTACGGAGGAATGAGAGATGAGGAAAGTGGTGATCAGGGCTCAGCGTGTTCCGGGCGCCCTGTACTGATAGTGATAAGTGTGATAATAGTGTGTGCGGAGGAATGAGAGATGAGGGAAGGAGTGATCAGGACTCAGCATGTTCCGGGCGCCCTGTACTGATAGTGATAAGTGTGATAATAGTGAGTACGGAGGAATGAGAGCTGAGGGGAGGGGTGATCAGGGATCAGCGTATTCCGGGCGCCGTGTGATAATAGTGAGTACGGAGGAATGAGAGATGAGGGAAGGGGTGATCAGGGCTCAGCGTGTTCCGGGCGCCCTGTACGTGATAGTGATAAGTGTGATAATAGTGAGTATGGAGGAATGAGATGAGGGAAGGGGTGATCAGGGATCAGCATGTTCCGGGCGCTCTGTACTGATAGTGATAAGTGTGATAATAGTGAGTATGGAGGAATGAGAGACGAGGGAAGGGGTAATCAGGGCTCAGCATGTTCCGGGCGCTCTGTACTGATAGTGATAAGTGTGATAATAGTGAGTACGGAGGAATGAGAGATGAGGAAAGGGGTGATCAGGGCTTAGCGTGTTCCGGGCGCCCTGTAATGATAGTGATAAGTGTGATAATAGTGAGTACGGAGGAATGAGAGATGAGGGAAGGAGTGATCAGGGCTCAGAGTGTTCCGGGCGCCCTGTACTGATAGTGATAAGTGTGATAATAGTGAGTACGGAGGAATGAGAGCTGAGGGGAGGGGTGATCAGGGATCAGCGTATTCCGGGCGCCGTGTGATAATAGTGAGTACGGAGGAATGAGAGATGAGGGAAGGGGTGATCAGGGCTCAGCGTGTTCCGGGCGCCCTGTACGTGATAGTGATAAGTGTGATAATAGTGAGTATGGAGGAATGAGAGATGAGGGAAGGGGTGATCAGGGATCAGCATGTTCCGGGACCCCTGTACTGATAGTGATAAGTGTGATAATAGTGAGTACGGAGGAATGAGAGATGAGGGAAGGAGTTATCAGGGCTCAGCGTGTTCCGGGCGCCCTGTACTGATAGTGATAAGTGTGATAATAGTGAGTACGGAGGAATGAGAGATGAGGGAAGGAGTGATCAGGGCTCAGCGTGATCCGGGCACCCTGTACTGATAGTGATAAGTGTGATAATAGTGTGTATGGAGGAATGAGAGATGAGGGGAGGGGTGATCAGGGCTCAGCGTGTTCCGGGCGACCCTGTACTGATAGTGATAAGTGTGATAATAGTGAGTACGGAGGAATGAGAGATGAGGGGAGGGGTGATCATAGCTCAGCGTATTGCGGGCGCCCTTTACTGATAGTGATAAGTGTGATAATAGTGAGTACGGAGGAATGAGAGATGAGGGGAGGGGTGATCAGGGCTCAGCGTGTTCCGGACGCTCTGTACTGATAGTGATAAGTGTGATAATAGTGAGTACGGAGGAATGAGAGATGAGGAAAGTGGTGATCAGGGCTCAGCGTGTTCCGGGCGCCCTGTACTGATAGTGATAAGTGTGATAATAGTGTGTGCGGAGGAATGAGAGATGAGGGAAGGAGTGATCAGGGCTCAGCGTGTTCCGGGCGCCCTGTACTGATAGTGATAAGTGTGATAATAGTGAGTACGGAGGATGAGAGGATGAGGGAAGGGGTGATCAGGGCTCAGCGTGTTCCGGGCACCCTGTACGTGATAGTGATAAGTGTGATAATAGTGAGTATGGAGGAATGAGAGATGAGGTAAGGGGTGATCAGGGATCAGCATGTTCCGGGACCCCTGTACTGATAGTGATAAGTGTGATAATAGTGAGTACGGAGGAATGAGAGATGAGGGGAGGGGTGATCAGGGCTCAGCGTGTTCCGGGCGCCCTGTACTGATAGTGATAAGTGTGATAAAAGTGAGTACGGAGGAATGAGAGATGAGGGGAGGGGTGATCAGGGCTCAGCATGTTCCGGGCGCCCTGTACTGATAGTGATAAGTGTGATAAAAGTGAGTACGGAGGAATGACAGATGAGGGGAGGGGTGATCAGGGCTCAGCGTGTTCCGGGCGCCCTGTACTGATAGTGATAAGTGTGATAATAGTGAGTATGGAGGAATGAGAGATGAGGAAAGGGGTGATCAGGGCTCAGCGTGTTCCGGGCGCCCTGTACTGATAGTGATAAGTGTGATAATAGTGAGTACAGAGGAATGAAAGATGAGGAAAGGGGTGATCAGGGCTCAGCGTGTTCCGGGCGCCCTGTACTGATAGCGATAAGTGTGATAAAAGTGAGTACGGAGGAATGAGAGATGAGAGGAGGGGTGATCAGGGCTCAGCATGTTCCGGGCGCTCTGTACTGATAGTGATAAGTGTGATAATAGTGAGTACGGAGGAAAGAGAGATGAGGGAAGGGGTGATCAGGGATCAGCGTGTTTCGGGCGCCCTGTACTGATAGTGATAAGTGTGATAATAGTGAGTACGAAGGAATGAGAGATGAGGGGAGGGGTGATCAGGGATCAGCGTGTTCCGGGCGCCCTGTACTGATAGTGATAAGTGTGATAATAGTGAGTACGGATGAATGAGGGGAGGGGTGATCAGGGCTCAGCGTGTTCCCGGCACCCTATACTGATAGTGATAAGTGTGATTATAGTGTGTGCGGAGGAATGAGAGCTGAGGGGAGGGGTGATCAGGGCTCAGCATGTTCCGGGCGCCCTGTACCGATAGTGATAAGCATGATAATAGTGAGTACGGAGGAATGAGAGCTGAGGGGAGGGGTGATCAGGGTTCAGCATGTTCCGGGCGCTCTGTACTGATAGCGATAAGTGTGATAATAGTGAGTACGGATGAATGAGAGATGAGGGGAGGGGTGATCAGGGCTCAGCATGTTCCGGGCGCCCTGTACTGATAGTGATAAGTGTGATAATAGTGAGTACGGAGGAATGAGGGAAGGGGTGATCAGGAATCAGTGTGTTCCGGGCGCCCTGTACTGATAGTGATAAGTGTGATAATAGTAAGTACGGAGGAATGAGAGATGAGGGAAGGGGTGATCAGGGCTCAGCGTGTTCCGGGCGCCCTGTACTGATAGTGATAAGTGTTATAATAGTGTGTACGGAGGAATGAGAGATGAGGGGAGGGGTGATCAGGGCTCAGCGTGTTCCGGGCGCCCTGTACTGATAGTGATAAGTGTGATAAAAGTGAGTACGGAGGAATGAGAGATGAGGAGAGGGGTGATCAGGGCTCAGCATGTTCCGGGCGCCCTGTACTGATAGTGATAAGTGTGATAATAGTGAGTACGGAGGAATGAGAGATGAGTGAAGGGGTGATCAGGGATCAGCGTGTTTCGGGCGCCCTGTACTGATAGTGATAAGTGTGATAATAGTGAGTACGGAGGAATGAGAGATGAGGAAAGTGGTGATCAGGGCTCAGCGTGTTCCGGGCGCCCTGTACTGATAGTGATAAGTGTGATAATAGTGTGTGCGGAGGAATGAGAGATGAGGGAAGGAGTGATCAGGGCTCAGAGTGTTCCGGGCGCCCTGTACTGATAGTGATAAGTGTGATAATAGTGAGTACGGAGGAATGAGAGCTGAGGAAAGGGGTGATCAGGGCTCAGCGTGTTCTGGGCGCCCTGTACTGATAGTGATAAGTGTGATAATAGTGAGTACGGATGAATGAGGGGAGGGGTGATTGAGGGGAGGGGTGATCAGGGCACAGCGTGTTCCGGGCACCCTGTACTGATAGTGATAAGTGTGATTATTATGTGTGCGGAGGAATGAGAGATGAGGGAAGGAGTGATCAGGGCTCAGCGTGTTCCGGGCGCCCTGTACTGATAGTGATAAGCATGATAATAGTGAGTACGGAGGAATGAGAGATGAGGGGAGGGGTGATCATGGCTCAGCATGTTCCGGGCGCCCTGTACTGATAGTGATAAGTGTGATAATAGTGAGTACGGAGGAATGAGAGCTGAGGAAAGGGGTGATCAGGGCTCAGCGTGTTCTGGGCGCCCTGTACTGATAGTGATAAGTGTGATAATAGTGAGTACGGAGAAATGAGAGATGAGGGGAGGGGTGATCAGGGATCAGCGTATTCCGGGCGCCGTGTGATAATAGTGAGTACGGAGGAATGAGAGATGAGGGAAGGGGTGATCAGGGCTCAGCGTGTTCCGGGCGCCCTGTACGTGATAGTGATAAGTGTGATAATAGTGAGTATGGAGGAATGAGAGATGAGGGAAGGGGTGATCAGGGATCAGCATGTTCCGGGACCCCTGTACTGATAGTGATAAGTGTGATAATAGTGAGTACGGAGGAATGAGAGATGAGGGAAGGAGTGATCAGGGCTTAGCGTGATCCGGGCACCCTGTACTGATAGTGATAAGTGTGATAATAGTGTGTATGGATAAATGAGAGATGAGGGGAGGGGTGATCAGGGCTCAGCGTGTTCCAGGCGCCCTGTACTAATAGTGATAAGTGTGATAATAGTGAGTACGGAGGAATGAGAGATGAGGGGAGGGGTGATCAGGGCTCAGCGTATTCCGGGCGCCCTGTACTGATAGTGATAAGTGTGATAATAGTGAGTACGGAGGAATGAGAGATGAGGGGAGGGGTGATCAGGGCTCAGCGTGTTCCGGGCGCCCTGTACTGATAGTGATAAGTGTGATAATAGTGATTACGGAGGAATGAGAGATGAGGAAAGTGGTGATCAGGGCTCAGCGTGTTCCGGGCGCCCTGTACTGATAGTGATAAGTGTGATAATAGTGTGTGCGGAGGAATGAGAGATGAGGGAAGGAGTGATCAGGGCTCAGAGTGTTCCGGGCGCCCTGTACTGATAGTGATAAGTGTGATAATAGTGAGTACGGAGGAATGAGAGCTGAGGAAAGGGGTGATCAGGGCTCAGCGTGTTCTGGGCGCCCTGTACTGATAGTGATAAGTGTGATAATAGTGAGTACGGAGGAATGAGAGATGAGGGGAGGGGTGATCAGGGATCAGCGTATTCCGGGCGCCGTGTGATAATAGTGAGTACGGAGGAATGAGAGATGAGGGAAGGGGTGATCAGGGCTCAGCGTGTTCCGGGCGCCCTGTACGTGATAGTGATAAGTGTGATAATAGTGAGTATGGAGGAATGAGAGATGAGGGAAGGGGTGATCAGGGATCAGCATGTTCCGGGACCCCTGTACTGATAGTGATAAGTGTGATAATAGTGAGTACGGAGGAATGAGAGATGAGGGGAGGGGTGATCAGGGCTCAGCGTATTCCGGGCGCCCTGTACTGATAGTGATAAGTGTGATAATAGTGAGTACGGAGGAATGAGAGATGAGGGAAGGAGTGATCAGGGCTCAGCGTGATCCGGGCACCCTGTACTGATAGTGATAAGTGTGATAATAGTGTGTATGGATAAATGAGAGATGAGGGGAGGGGTGATCAGGGCTCAGCGTGTTCCGGGCGCACTGTACTAATAGTGATAAGTGTGATAATAGTGAGTACGGAGGAATGAGAGATGAGGGGAGGGGAGATCAGGGCTCAGCGTATTCCGGGCGCCCTGTACTGATAGTGATAAGTGTGATAATAGTGAGTACGGAGGAATGAGAGATGAGGGGAGGGGTGATAAGGGATCAGCGTGTTCCGGGCGCCCTGTACTGATAGTGATAAGTGTGATAATAGTGAGTACGGATGAATAAGGGGAG
Source organism: Pseudophryne corroboree (assembly GCF_028390025.1). Classification (NCBI taxonomy): domain Eukaryota; kingdom Metazoa; phylum Chordata; class Amphibia; order Anura; family Myobatrachidae; genus Pseudophryne; species Pseudophryne corroboree. Next base: position 74,567 of record NW_026970559.1, read on the forward strand.
GGGTGATCAGGGCTCAGCGTGTTCCGGGCACCCTATACTGATAGTGATAAGTGTGATTATAGTGTGTGCGGAGGAATGAGAGATGAGGGAAGGAGTGATCAGGGCTCAGCGTGTTCCGGGCACCCTGTACCGATAGTGATAAGCATGATAATAGTGAGTACGGAGGAATGAGAGCTGAGGGGAGGGGTGATCAGGGCTCAGCATGTTCCGGGCGCTCTGTACTGATAGCGATAAGTGTGATAATAGTGAGTACGGAGGAATGAGAGATGAGGAAAGGTGTGATCAGGGCTCAGCGTGTTCCGGGCGCCCTGTACTGATAGTGATAAGTGTGATAATAGTGAGTACGGAGGAATGAGGGAAGGGGTGATCAGGGATCAGTGTGTTCCGGTTGCCCTGTACTGATAGTGATAAGTGTGATAAAAGTGAGTAAGGAGAAATGAGAGATGAGGGGAGGGGTGATCAGGGCTCAGCATGTTCCGGGCGCTCTGTACTGATAGTGATAAGTGTGATAATAGTGAGTACGGAGGAATGAGAGATGAGTGAAGGGGTGATCAGGGATCAGCGTGTTTCGGGCGCCCTGTATTGATAGTGATAAGTGTGATAATAGTGAGTACGGAGGAATGAGAGATGAGGGGAGGGGTGATCAGGGATCAGCGTGTTCCGGGCGCCCTGTACTGATAGTGATAAGTGTGATTATTATGTGTTTGGAGGAATGAGAGATGAGGGGAGGAGTGATCAGGGCTCAGCGTGTTCCGGGCGCCCTGTACTGATAGTGATAAGCATGATAATAGTGAGTACGGAGGAATGAGAGATGAGGGGAGGGGTGATCAGGGCTCAGCATGTTCCGGGCGCTCTGTACTGATAGCGATAAGTGTGATAATAGTGAGTACAGAGGAATGAGAGATGAGGGGAGGGGTGATCATGGCTCAGCATGTTCCGGGCGCCCTGTACTGATAGTGATAAGTGTGATAATAGTGAGTACGGAGGAATGAGAGATGAGGGGAGGAGTGATCAGGGATCAGCGTGTTCCGGGCGCCCTGTACTAATAATGATAAGTGTGATAATAGTGAGTATGGAGGAATGAGAGATGAGGAAAGGTGTGATCAGGGCTCAGCGTGTTCCGGGCGCCCTGTACTGATAGTGATAAGTGTGATAATAGTGAGTACGGAGGAATGAGAGATGAGGGAAGGGGTGATCAGGGATCAGCGTGTTCCGTGCGCCCTGTACTGATAGTGATAAGTGTGATAATAGTGAGTACGGAGGAATGAGAGATGAGGGAAGGAGTGATCAGGGCTCAGCTTGATCCGGGCACCCTGTACTGATAGTGATAAGTGTGATAATAGTGTGTATGGATAAATGAGAGATGAGGGGAGGGGTGATCAGGGCTCAGCGTGTTCCGGGCGCCCTGTACTAATAGTGATAAGTGTGATAATAGTGAGTACGGAGGAATGAGAGATGAGGGGAGGGGTGATCAGGGCTCAGCGTGTTCCGGGCGCCCTGTACTGATAGTGATAAGTGTGATAATAGTGAGTACGGAGGAATGAGAGATGAGGAAAGTGGTGATCAGGGCTCAGCGTGTTCCGGGCGCCCTGTACTGATAGTGATAAGTGTGATAATAGTGTGTGCGGAGGAATGAGAGATGAGGGAAGGAGTGATCAGGACTCAGCATGTTCCGGGCGCCCTGTACTGATAGTGATAAGTGTGATAATAGTGAGTACGGAGGAATGAGAGCTGAGGGGAGGGGTGATCAGGGATCAGCGTATTCCGGGCGCCGTGTGATAATAGTGAGTACGGAGGAATGAGAGATGAGGGAAGGGGTGATCAGGGCTCAGCGTGTTCCGGGCGCCCTGTACGTGATAGTGATAAGTGTGATAATAGTGAGTATGGAGGAATGAGAGATGAGGGAAGGGGTGATCAGGGATCAGCATGTTCCGGGCGCTCTGTACTGATAGTGATAAGTGTGATAATAGTGAGTATGGAGGAATGAGAGACGAGGGAAGGGGTAATCAGGGCTCAGCATGTTCCGGGCGCTCTGTACTGATAGTGATAAGTGTGATAATAGTGAGTACGGAGGAATGAGAGATGAGGAAAGGGGTGATCAGGGCTTAGCGTGTTCCGGGCGCCCTGTAATGATAGTGATAAGTGTGATAATAGTGAGTACGGAGGAATGAGAGATGAGGGAAGGAGTGATCAGGGCTCAGAGTGTTCCGGGCGCCCTGTACTGATAGTGATAAGTGTGATAATAGTGAGTACGGAGGAATGAGAGCTGAGGGGAGGGGTGATCAGGGATCAGCGTATTCCGGGCGCCGTGTGATAATAGTGAGTACGGAGGAATGAGAGATGAGGGAAGGGGTGATCAGGGCTCAGCGTGTTCCGGGCGCCCTGTACGTGATAGTGATAAGTGTGATAATAGTGAGTATGGAGGAATGAGAGATGAGGGAAGGGTGATCAGGGATCAGCATGTTCCGGGACCCCTGTACTGATAGTGATAAGTGTGATAATAGTGAGTACGGAGGAATGAGAGATGAGGGAAGGAGTTATCAGGGCTCAGCGTGTTCCGGGCGCCCTGTACTGATAGTGATAAGTGTGATAATAGTGAGTACGGAGGAATGAGAGATGAGGGAAGGAGTGATCAGGGCTCAGCGTGATCCGGGCACCCTGTACTGATAGTGATAAGTGTGATAATAGTGTGTATGGAGGAATGAGAGATGAGGGAGGGGTGATCAGGGCTCAGCGTGTTCCGGGCGACCCTGTACTGATAGTGATAAGTGTGATAATAGTGAGTACGGAGGAATGAGAGATGAGGGGAGGGGTGATCATAGCTCAGCGTATTCCGGGCGCCCTTTACTGATAGTGATAAGTGTGATAATAGTGAGTACGGAGGAATGAGAGATGAGGGGAGGGGTGATCAGGGCTCAGCGTGTTCCGGGCGCTCTGTACTGATAGTGATAAGTGTGATAATAGTGAGTACGGAGGAATGAGAGATGAGGAAAGTGGTGATCAGGGCTCAGCGTGTTCCGGGCGCCCTGTACTGATAGTGATAAGTGTGATAATAGTGTGTGCGGAGGAATGAGAGATGAGGGAAGGAGTGATCAGGGCTCAGAGTGTTCCGGGCGCCCTGTACTGATAGTGATAAGTGTGATAATAGTGAGTACGGAGGAATGAGAGCTGAGGAAAGGGGTGATCAGGGCTCAGCGTGTTCTGGGCGCCCTGTACTGATAGTGATAAGTGTGATAATAGTGAGTACGGAGGAATGAGAGATGAGGGGAGGGGTGATCAGGGATCAGCGTATTCCGGGCGCCGTGTGATAATAGTGAGTACGGAGGAATGAGAGATGAGGGAAGGGGTGATCAGGGCTCAGCGTGTTCCGGGCGCCCTGTACGTGATAGTGATAAGTGTGATAATAGTGAGTATGGAGGAATGAGAGATGAGGTAAGGGGTGATCAGGGATCAGCATGTTCCGGGACCCCTGTACTGATAGTGATAAGTGTGATAATAGTGAGTACGGAGGAATGAGAGATGAGGGGAGGGGTGATCAGGGCTCAGCGTGTTCCGGGCGCCCTGTACTGATAGTGATAAGTGTGATAAAAGTGAGTACGGAGGAATGAGAGATGAGGGGAGGGGTGATCAGGGCTCAGCATGTTCCGGGCGCCCTGTACTGATAGTGATAAGTGTGATAAAAGTGAGTACGGAGGAATGACAGATGAGGGGAGGGGTGATCAGGGCTCAGCGTGTTCCGGGCGCCCTGTACTGATAGTGATAAGTGTGATAATAGTGAGTATGGAGGAATGAGAGATGAGGAAAGGGGTGATCAGGGCTCAGCGTGTTCCGGGCGCCCTGTACTGATAGTGATAAGTGTGATAATAGTGAGTACAGAGGAATGAAAGATGAGGAAAGGGGTGATCAGGGCTCAGCGTGTTCCGGGCGCCCTGTACTGATAGCGATAAGTGTGATAAAAGTGAGTACGGAGGAATGAGAGATGAGAGGAGGGGTGATCAGGGCTCAGCATGTTCCGGGCGCTCTGTACTGATAGTGATAAGTGTGATAATAGTGAGTACGGAGGAAAGAGAGATGAGGGAAGGGGTGATCAGGGATCAGCGTGTTTCGGGCGCCCTGTACTGATAGTGATAAGTGTGATAATAGTGAGTACGAAGGAATGAGAGATGAGGGGAGGGGTGATCAGGGATCAGCGTGTTCCGGGCGCCCTGTACTGATAGTGATAAGTGTGATAATAGTGAGTACGAAGGAATGAGAGATGAGGGGAGGGGTGATCAGGGCTCAGCGTGTTCCCGGCACCCTATACTGATAGTGATAAGTGTGATTATAGTGTGTGCGGAGGAATGAGAGCTGAGGGGAGGGGTGATCAGGGCTCAGCATGTTCCGGGCGCCCTGTACCGATAGTGATAAGCATGATAATAGTGAGTACGGAGGAATGAGAGCTGAGGGGAGGGGGTGATCAGGGTTCAGCATGTTCCGGGCGCTCTGTACTGATAGCGATAAGTGTGATAATAGTGAGTACGGATGAATGAGAGATGAGGGGAGGGGTGATCAGGGCTCAGCATGTTCCGGGCGCCCTGTACTGATAGTGATAAGTGTGATAATAGTGAGTACGGAGGAATGAGGGAAGGGGTGATCAGGAATCAGTGTGTTCCGGGCGCCCTGTACTGATAGTGATAAGTGTGATAATAGTAAGTACGGAGGAATGAGAGATGAGGGAAGGGGGTGATCAGGGCTCAGCGTGTTCCGGGCGCCCTGTACTGATAGTGATAAGTGTTATAATAGTGTGTACGGAGGAATGAGAGATGAGGGGAGGGGTGATCAGGGCTCAGCGTGTTCCGGGCGCCCTGTACTGATAGTGATAAGTGTGATAAAAGTGAGTACGGAGGAATGAGAGATGAGGAGAGGGGTGATCAGGGCTCAGCATGTTCCGGGCGCCCTGTACTGATAGTGATAAGTGTGATAATAGTGAGTACGGAGGAATGAGAGATGAGTGAAGGGGTGATCAGGGATCAGCGTGTTTCGGGCGCCCTGTACTGATAGTGATAAGTGTGATAATAGTGAGTACGGAGGAATGAGAGATGAGGAAAGTGGTGATCAGGGCTCAGCGTGTTCCGGGCGCCCTGTACTGATAGTGATAAGTGTGATAATAGTGTGTGCGGAGGAATGAGAGATGAGGGAAGGAGTGATCAGGGCTCAGAGTGTTACGGGCGCCCTGTACTGATAGTGATAAGTGTGATAATAGTGAGTACGGAGGAATGAGAGCTGAGGAAAGGGGTGATCAGGGCTCAGCGTGTTCTGGGCGCCCTGTACTGATAGTGATAAGTGTGATAATAGTGAGTACGGATGAATGAGGGGAGGGGTGATTGAGGGGAGGGGTGATCAGGGCACAGCGTGTTCCGGGCACCCTGTACTGATAGTGATAAGTGTGATTATTATGTGTGCGGAGGAATGAGAGATGAGGGAAGGAGTGATCAGGGCTCAGCGTGTTCCGGGCGCCCTGTACTGATAGTGATAAGCATGATAATAGTGAGTACGGAGGAATGAGAGATGAGGGGAGGGGTGATCATGGCTCAGCATGTTCCGGGCGCCCTGTACTGATAGTGATAAGTGTGATAATAGTGAGTACGGAGGAATGAGAGCTGAGGAAAGGGGTGATCAGGGCTCAGCGTGTTCTGGGCGCCCTGTACTGATATAAGTGTGATAATAGTGAGTACGGAGAAATGAGAGATGAGGGGAGGGGTGATCAGGGATCAGCGTATTCCGGGCGCCGTGTGATAATAGTGAGTACGGAGGAATGAGAGATGAGGGAAGGGGTGATCAGGGCTCAGCGTGTTCCGGGCGCCCTGCACATGATAGTGATAAGTGTGATAATAGTGAGTATGGAGGAATGAGAGATGAGGGAAGGGGTGATCAGGGATCAGCATGTTCCGGGACCCCTGTACTGATAGTGATAAGTGTGATAATAGTGTGTATGGATAAATGAGAGATGAGGGGAGGGGTGATCAGGGCTCAGCGTGTTCCAGGCGCCCTGTACTAATAGTGATAAGTGTGATAATAGTGAGTACGGAGGAATGAGAGATGAGGGGAGGGGTGATCAGGGCTCAGCGTATTCCGGGCGCCCTGTACTGATAGTGATAAGTGTGATAATAGTGAGTACGGAGGAATGAGAGATGAGGGGAGGGGTGATCAGGGCTCAGCGTGTTCCGGGCGCCCTGTACTGATAGTGATAAGTGTGATAATAGTGAGTACGGAGGAATGAGAGCTGAGGAAAGGGGTGATCAGGGCTCAGCGTGTTCTGGGCGCCCTGTACTGATAGTGATAAGTGTGATAATAGTGAGTACGGAGGAATGAGAGATGAGGGGAGGGGTGATCAGGGATCAGCGTATTCCGGGCGCCGTGTGATAATAGTGAGTACGGAGGAATGAGAGATGAGGGAAGGGGTGATCAGGGCTCAGCGTGTTCCGGGCGCCCTGTACGTGATAGTGATAAGTGTGATAATAGTGAGTATGGAGGAATGAGAGATGAGGGAAGGGGTGATCAGGGATCAGCATGTTCCGGGACCCCTGTACTGATAGTGATAAGTGTGATAATAGTGAGTACGGAGGAATGAGAGATGAGGGAGGGGTGATCAGGGCTCAGTGTATTCCGGGCGCCCTGTACTGATAGTGATAAGTGTGATAATAGTGAGTACGGAGGAATGAGAGATGAGGGAAGGAGTGATCAGGGCTCAGCGTGATCCGGGCACCCTGTACTGATAGTGATAAGTGTGATAATAGTGTGTATGGATAAATGAGAGATGAGGGGAGGGGTGATCAGGGCTCAGCGTGTTCCGGGCGCACTGTACTAATAGTGATAAGTGTGATAATAGTGAGTACGGAGGAATGAGAGATGAGGGGAGGGGTGATCAGGGCTCAGCGTATTCCGGGCGCCCTGTACTGATAGTGATAAGTGTGATAATAGTGAGTACGGAGGAATGAGAGATGAGGGGAGGGGTGATAAGGGATCAGCGTGTTCCGGGCGCCCTGTACTGATAGTGATAAGTGTGATAATAGTGAGTACGGATGAATAAGGGGAGGGGTGATCAGGGCTCAGCGTGTTCCGGGCACCCTATACTGATAGTGATAAGTGTGATTATAGTGTGTGCGGAGGAATGAGAGATGAGGGAAGGAGTGATCAGGGCTCAGCGTGTTCCGGGCGCCCTGTACCGATAGTGATAAGCATGATAATAGTGAGTACGGAGGAATGAGAGCTGAGGGGAGGGGTGATCAGGGCTCAGCATGTTCCGGGCGCTCTGTACTGATAGCGATAAGTGTGATAATAGTGAGTACGGAGGAATGAGAGATGAGGAAAGGTGTGATCAGGGCTCAGCGTGTTCCGGGCGCCCTGTACTGATAGTGATAAGTGTGATAATAGTGAGTACGGAGGAATGAGGGAAGGGGTGATCAGGGATCAGTGTGTTCCGGTTGCCCTGTACTGATAGTGATAAGTGTGATAATAGTGAGTACGGAGGAATGAGAGATGAGGGAAGGGGTGATCAGGGCTCAGCTTGTTCCGGGCGCCCTGTACTGATAGTGATAAGTGTGATAATAGTGTGTACGGAGGAATGAGAGATGAGGGGAGGGGTGATCAGGGCTCAGCGTGTTCCGTGCGCCCTGTACTGATAGTGATAAGTGTGATAAAAGTGAGTAAGGAGAAATGAGAGATGAGGGGAGGGGTGATCAGGGCTCAGCATGTTCCGGGCGCTCTGTACTGATAGTGATAAGTGTGATAATAGTGAGTACGGAGGAATGAGAGATGAGTGAAGGGGTGATCAGGGATCAGCGTGTTTCGGGCGCCCTGTATTGATAGTGATAAGTGTGATAATAGTGAGTACGGAGGAATGAGAGATGAGGGGAGGGGTGATCAGGGATCAGCGTGTTCCGGGCGCCCTGTACTGATAGTGATAAGTGTGATAATAGTGAGTACGGATGAATGAGGGGAGGGGTGATCAGGGCTCAGCGTGTTCCGGGCACCCTGTACTGATAGTGATAAGTGTGATTATTATGTGTGCGGAGGAATGAGAGATGAGGGGAGGAGTGATCAGGGCTCAGCGTGTTCCGGGCGCCCTGTACTGATAGTGATAAGCATGATAATAGTGAGTACGGAGGAATGAGAGATGAGGGGAGGGGTGATCAGGGCTCAGCATGTTCCGGGCGCTCTGTACTGATAGCGATAAGTGTGATAATAGTGAGTACAGAGGAATGAGAGATGAGGGGAGGGGTGATCATGGCTCAGCATGTTCCGGGCGCCCTGTACTGATAGTGATAAGTGTGATAATAGTGAGTACGGAGGAATAAGAGATGAGGGGAGGAGTGATCAGGGATCAGCGTGTTCCGGGCGCCCTGTACTAATAATGATAAGTGTGATAATAGTGAGTATGGAGGAATGAGAGATGAGGAAAGGTGTGATCAGGGCTCAGCGTGTTCCGGGCGCCCTGTACTGATAGTGATAAGTGTGATAATAGTGAGTACGGAGGAATGAGAGATGAGGGAAGGGGTGATCAGGGATCAGCGTGTTCCGTGCGCCCTGTACTGATAGTGATAAGTGTGATAATAGTGAGTACGGAGGAATGAGAGATGAGGGAAGGAGTGATCAGGGCTCAGCTTGATCCGGGCACCCTGTACTGATAGTGATAAGTGTGATAATAGTGTGTATGGATAAATGAGAGATGAGGGGAGGGGTGATCAGGGCTCAGCGTGTTCTGGGCGCCCTGTACTAATAGTGATAAGTGTGATAATAGTGAGTACGGAGGAATGAGAGATGAGGGGAGGGGTGATCAGGGCTCAGCGTGTTCCGGGCGCCCTGTACTGATAGTGATAAGTGTGATAATAGTGAGTACGGAGGAATGAGAGATGAGGAAAGTGGTGATCAGGGCTCAGCGTGTTCCGGGCGCCCTGTACTGATAGTGATAAGTGTGATAATAGTGTGTGCGGAGGAATGAGAGATGAGGGAAGGAGTGATCAGGACTCAGCATGTTCCGGGCGCCCTGTACTGATAGTGATAAGTGTGATAATAGTGAGTACGGAGGAATGAGAGCTGAGGGGAGGGGTGATCAGGGATCAGCGTATTCCGGGCGCCGTGTGATAATAGTGAGTACGGAGGAATGAGAGATGAGGGAAGGGGTGATCAGGGCTCAGCGTGTTCCGGGCGCCTTGTACTGATAGTGATAAGTGTGATAATAGTGTGTACGGAGGAAAGAGAGATGAGGGGAGGGGTGATCAGGGCTCAGCATGTTCCGGGCGCCCTGTACCGATAGTGATAAGCATGATAAAAGTGAGTACGGAGGAATGAGAGCTGAGGGGAGGGGTGATCAGGGTTCAGCATGTTCCGGGCGCTCTGTACTGATAGCGATAAGTGTGATAATAGTGAGTACGGATGAATGAGAGATGAGGGGAGGGGTGATCAGGGCTCAGCATGTTCCGGGCGCCCTGTACTGATAGTGATAAGTGTGATAATAGTGAGTACGGAGGAATGAGGGAAGGGGTGATCAGGAATCAGTGTGTTCCGGGCGCCCTGTACTGATAGTGATAAGTGTGATAATAGTAAGTACGGAGGAATGAGAGATGAGGGAAGGGGTGATCAGGGCTCAGCGTGTTCCGGGCGCCCTGTACTGATAGTGATAAGTGTTATAATAGTGTGTACGGAGGAATGAGAGATGAGGGGAGGGGTGATCAGGGCTCAGCGTGTTCCGGGCGCCCTGTACTGATAGTGATAAGTGTGATAAAAGTGAGTACGGAGGAATGAGAGATGAGGAGAGGGGTGATCAGGGCTCAGCATGTTCCGGGCGCCCTGTACTGATAGTGATAAGTGTGATAATAGTGAGTACGGAGGAATGAGAGATGAGTGAAGGGGTGATCAGGGATCAGCGTGTTTCGGGCGCCCTGTACTGATAGTGATAAGTGTGATAATAGTGAGTACGGAGGAATGAGAGATGAGGAAAGTGGTGATCAGGGCTCAGCGTGTTCCGGGCGCCCTGTACTGATAGTGATAAGTGTGATAATAGTGTGTGCGGAGGAATGAGAGATGAGGGAAGGAGTGATCAGGGCTCAGAGTGTTACGGGCGCCCTGTACTGATAGTGATAAGTGTGATAATAGTGAGTACGGAGGAATGAGAGCTGAGGAAAGGGGTGATCAGGGCTCAGCGTGTTCTGGGCGCCCTGTACTGATAGTGATAAGTGTGATAATAGTGAGTACGGATGAATGAGGGGAGGGGTGATTGAGGGGAGGGGGTGATCAGGGCACAGCGTGTTCCGGGCACCCTGTACTGATAGTGATAAGTGTGATTATTATGTGTGCGGAGGAATGAGAGATGAGGGAAGGAGTGATCAGGGCTCAGCGTGTTCCGGGCGCCCTGTACTGATAGTGATAAGCATGATAATAGTGAGTACGGAGGAATGAGAGATGAGGGGAGGGGTGATCATGGCTCAGCATGTTCCGGGCGCCCTGTACTGATAGTGATAAGTGTGATAATAGTGAGTACGGAGGAATGAGAGCTGAGGAAAGGGGTGATCAGGGCTCAGCGTGTTCTGGGCGCCCTGTACTGATAGTGATAAGTGTGATAATAGTGAGTACGGAGAAATGAGAGATGAGGGGAGGGGTGATCAGGGATCAGCGTATTCCGGGCGCCGTGTGATAATAGTGAGTACGGAGGAATGAGAGATGAGGGAAGGGGTGATCAGGGCTCAGCGTGTTCCGGGCGCCCTGCACATGATAGTGATAAGTGTGATAATAGTGAGTATGGAGGAATGAGAGATGAGGGAAGGGGTGATCAGGGATCAGCATGTTCCGGGACCCCTGTACTGATAGTGATAAGTGTGATAATAGTGAGTACGGAGGAATGAGAGATGAGGGAAGGAGTGATCAGGGCTTAGCGTGATCCGGGCACCCTGTACTGATAGTGATAAGTGTGATAATAGTGTGTATGGATAAATGAGAGATGAGGGGAGGGGTGATCAGGGCTCAGCGTGTTCCAGGCGCCCTGTACTAATAGTGATAAGTGTGATAATAGTGAGTACGGAGGAATGAGAGATGAGGGGAGGGGTGATCAGGGCTCAGCGTATTCCGGGCGCCCTGTACTGATAGTGATAAGTGTGATAATAGTGAGTACGGAGGAATGAGAGATGAGGGGAGGGGTGATCAGGGCTCAGCGTGTTCCGGGCGCCCTGTACTGATAGTGATAAGTGTGATAATAGTGAGTACGGAGGAATGAGAGCTGAGGAAAGGGGTGATCAGGGCTCAGCGTGTTCTGGGCGCCCTGTACTGATAGTGATAAGTGTGATAATAGTGAGTACGGAGGAATGAGAGATGAGGGGAGGGGTGATCAGGGATCAGCGTATTCCGGGCGCCGTGTGATAATAGTGAGTACGGAGGAATGAGAGATGAGGGAAGGGGTGATCAGGGCTCAGCGTGTTCCGGGCGCCCTGTACGTGATAGTGATAAGTGTGATAATAGTGAGTATGGAGGAATGAGAGATGAGGGAAGGGGTGATCAGGGATCAGCATGTTCCGGGACCCCTGTACTGATAGTGATAAGTGTGATAATAGTGAGTACGGAGGAATGAGAGATGAGGGGAGGGGTGATCAGGGCTCAGTGTATTCCGGGCGCCCTGTACTGATAGTGATAAGTGTGATAATAGTGAGTACGGAGGAATGAGAGATGAGGGAAGGAGTGATCAGGGCTCAGCGTGATCCGGGCACCCTGTACTGATAGTGATAAGTGTGATAATAGTGTGTATGGATAAATGAGAGATGAGGGGAGGGGTGATCAGGGCTCAGCGTGTTCCGGGCGCACTGTACTAATAGTGATAAGTGTGATAATAGTGAGTACGGAGGAATGAGAGATGAGGGGAGGGGTGATCAGGGCTCAGCGTATTCCGGGCGCCCTGTACTGATAGTGATAAGTGTGATAATAGTGAGTACGGAGGAATGAGAGATGAGGGGAGGGGTGATAAGGGATCAGCGTGTTCCGGGCGCCCTGTACTGATAGTGATAAGTGTGATAATAGTGAGTACGGATGAATAAGGGGAGGGGTGATCAGGGCTCAGCGTGTTCCGGGCACCCTATACTGATAGTGATAAGTGTGATTATAGTGTGTGCGGAGGAATGAGAGATGAGGGAAGGAGTGATCAGGGCTCAGCGTGTTCCGGGCGCCCTGTACCGATAGTGATAAGCATGATAATAGTGAGTACGGAGGAATGAGAGCTGAGGGGAGGGGTGATCAGGGCTCAGCATGTTCCGGGCGCTCTGTACTGATAGCGATAAGTGTGATAATAGTGAGTACGGAGGAATGAGAGATGAGGAAAGGTGTGATCAGGGCTCAGCGTGTTCCGGGCGCCCTGTACTGATAGTGATAAGTGTGATAATAGTGAGTACGGAGGAATGAGGGAAGGGGTGATCAGGGATCAGTGTGTTCCGGTTGCCCTGTACTGATAGTGATAAGTGTGATAATAGTGAGTACGGAGGAATGAGAGATGAGGGAAGGGGTGATCAGGGCTCAGCTTGTTCCGGGCGCCCTGTACTGATAGTGATAAGTGTGATAATAGTGTGTACGGAGGAATGAGAGATGAGGGGAGGGGTGATCAGGGCTCAGCGTGTTCCGTGCGCCCTGTACTGATAGTGATAAGTGTGATAAAAGTGAGTAAGGAGAAATGAGAGATGAGGGGAGGGGTGATCAGGGCTCAGCATGTTCCGGGCGCTCTGTACTGATAGTGATAAGTGTGATAATAGTGAGTACGGAGGAATGAGAGATGAGTGAAGGGGTGATCAGGGATCAGCGTGTTTCGGGCGCCCTGTATTGATAGTGATAAGTGTGATAATAGTGAGTACGGAGGAATGAGAGATGAGGGGAGGGGTGATCAGGGATCAGCGTGTTCCGGGCGCCCTGTACTGATAGTGATAAGTGTGATAATAGTGAGTACGGATGAATGAGGGGAGGGGTGATCAGGGCTCAGCGTGTTCCGGGCACCCTGTACTGATAGTGATAAGTGTGATTATTATGTGTGCGGAGGAATGAGAGATGAGGGGAGGAGTGATCAGGGCTCAGCGTGTTCCGGGCGCCCTGTACTGATAGTGATAAGCATGATAATAGTGAGTACGGAGGAATGAGAGATGAGGGGAGGGGTGATCAGGGCTCAGCACGTTCCGGGCGCTCTGTACTGATAGCGATAAGTGTGATAATAGTGAGTACAGAGGAATGAGAGATGAGGGGAGGGGTGATCATGGCTCAGCATGTTCCGGGCGCCCTGTACTGATAGTGATAAGTGTGATAATAGTGAGTACGGAGGAATGAGAGATGAGGGGAGGAGTGATCAGGGATCAGCGTGTTCCGGGCGCCCTGTACTAATAATGATAAGTGTGATAATAGTGAGTATGGAGGAATGAGAGATGAGGAAAGGTGTGATCAGGGCTCAGCGTGTTCCGGGCGCCCTGTACTGATAGTGATAAGTGTGATAATAGTGAGTACGGAGGAATGAGAGATGAGGGAAGGGGTGATCAGGGATCAGCGTGTTCCGTGCGCCCTGTACTGATAGTGATAAGTGTGATAATAGTGAGTACGGAGGAATGAGAGATGAGGGAAGGAGTGATCAGGGCTCAGCTTGATCCGGGCACCCTGTACTGATAGTGATAAGTGTGATAATAGTGTGTATGGATAAATGAGAGATGAGGGGAGGGGTGATCAGGGCTCAGCGTGTTCCGGGCGCCCTGTACTAATAGTGATAAGTGTGATAATAGTGAGTACGGAGGAATGAGAGATGAGGGGAGGGGTGATCAGGGCTCAGCGTGTTCCGGGCGCCCTGTACTGATAGTGATAAGTGTGATAATAGTGAGTACGGAGGAATGAGAGATGAGGAAAGTGGTGATCAGGGCTCAGCGTGTTCCGGGCGCCCTGTACTGATAGTGATAAGTGTGATAATAGTGTGTGCGGAGGAATGAGAGATGAGGGAAGGAGTGATCAGGACTCAGCATGTTCCGGGCGCCCTGTACTGATAGTGATAAGTGTGATAATAGTGAGTACGGAGGAATGAGAGCTGAGGGGAGGGGTGATCAGGGATCAGCGTATTCCGGGCGCCGTGTGATAATAGTGAGTACGGAGGAATGAGAGATGAGGGAAGGGGTGATCAGGGCTCAGCGTGTTCCGGGCGCCTTGTACTGATAGTGATAAGTGTGATAATAGTGTGTATGGAGGAAAGAGAGATGAGGGGAGGGGTGATCAGGGCTCAGCGTGTTCCGGGCGCCCTGTACTGATAGTGATAAGTGTGATAATAGTGAGTACGGAGGAATGAGAGATGAGGGAAGGGGTGATCAGGGATCAGCGTGTTTCGGGCGCCCTGTACTGATAGTGATAAGTGTGATAATAGTGAGTACGGAGGAATGAGAGATGAGGGGAGGGGTGATCAGGGATCAGCGTGTTCCGGGCGCCCTGTACTGATAGTGATAAGTGTGATAATAGTGAGTACGGATGAATGAGGGGAGGGGTGATCAGGGCACAGCGTGTTCCGGGCACCCTGTACTGATAGTGATAAGTGTGATTATTATGTGTGCGGAGGAATGAGAGATGAGGGAAGGAGTGATCAGGGCTCAGCGTGTTCCGGGCGCCCTGTACTGATAGTGATAAGCATGATAATAGTGAGTACGGAGGAATGAGAGATGAGGGGAGGGGTGATCAGAGCTCAGCATGTTCCGGGCGCCCTGTACTGATAGTGATAAGTGTGGTAATAGTGAGTACGGAGGAATGAGAGCTGAGGAAAGGGGTGATCAGGGCTCAGCGTGTTCTGGGCGCCCTGTACTGATAGTGATAAGTGTGATAATAGTGAGTACGGAGGAATGAGAGAAGAGGGGAGGGGTGATCAGGGATCAGCGTATTCCGGGCGCCGTGTGATAATAGTGAGTACGGAGGAATGAGAGATGAGGGAAGGGGTGATCAGGGCTCAGCGTGTTCCGGGCGCCCTGTACGTGATAGTGATAAGTGTGATAATAGTGAGTATGGAGGAATGAGAGATGAGGGAAGGGGTGATCAGGGATCAGCATGTTCCGGGACCCCTGTACTGATAGTGATAAGTGTGATAATAGTGAGTACGGAGGAATGAGAGATGAGGGAAGGAGTTATCAGGGCTCAGCGTGTTCCGGGCGCCCTGTACTGATAGTGATAAGTGTGATAATAGTGAGTACGGAGGAATGAGAGATGAGGGAAGGAGTGATCAGGGCTTAGCGTGATCCGGGCACCCTGTACTGATAGTGATAAGTGTGATAATAGTGTGTATGGATAAATGAGAGATGAGGGGAGGGGTGATCAGGGCTCAGCGTGTTCCAGGCGCCCTGTACTAATAGTGATAAGTGTGATAATAGTGAGTACGGAGGAATGAGAGATGAGGGGAGGGGTGATCAGGGCTCAGCGTATTCCGGGCGCCCTGTACTGATAGTGATAAGTGTGATAATAGTGAGTACGGAGGAATGAGAGATGAGGGAAGGAGTGATCAGGGCTCAGCGTGATCCGGGCACCCTGTACTGATAGTGATAAGTGTGATAATAGTGTGTATGGATAAATGAGAGATGAGGGGAGGGGTGATCAGGGCTCAGCGTGTTCCGGGCGCCCTGTACTAATAGTGATAAGTGTGATAATAGTGAGTACGGAGGAATGAGAGATGAGGGGAGGGGTGATCAGGGCTCAGCGTATTCCGGGCGCCCTGTACTGATAGTGATAAGTGTGATAATAGTGAGTACGGAGGAATGAGAGATGAGAGGAGGGGTGATAAGGGATCAGCGTGTTCCGGGCGCCCTGTACTGATAGTGATAAGTGTGATAATAGTGAGTACGGAGGAATGAGAGATGAGGAAAGGTGTGATCAGGGCTCAGCGTGTTCCGGGCGCCCTGTACTGATAGTGATAAGTGTGATAATAGTGAGTACGGATGAATAAGGGGAGGGGTGATCAGGGCTCAGCGTGTTCCGGGCACCCTATACTGATAGTGATAAGTGTGATTATAGTGTGTGCGGAGGAATGAGAGATGAGGGAAGGAGTGATCAGGGCTCAGCGTGTTCCGGGCGCCCTGTACCGATAGTGATAAGCATGATAATAGTGAGTACGGAGGAATGAGAGCTGAGGGGAGGGGTGATCAGGGCTCAGCATGTTCCGGGCGCTCTGTACTGATAGCGATAAGTGTGATAATAGTGAGTACGGAGGAATGAGAGATGAGGAAAGGTGTGATCAGGGCTCAGCGTGTTCCGGGCGCCCTGTACTGATAGTGATAAGTGTGATAATAGTGAGTACGGAGGAATGAGGGAAGGGGTGATCAGGGATCAGTGTGTTCCGGGCGCCCTGTACTGATAGTGATAAGTGTGATAATAGTGAGTACGGAGGAATGAGAGATGAGGGAAGGGGTGATCAGGGCTCAGCGTGTTCCGGTCGCCCTGTACTGATAGTGATAAGTGTGATAATAGTGAGTACGGAGGAATGAGAGATGAGGGGAGGGGTGATCAGGGCTCAGCGTGTTCCGTGCGCCCTGTACTGATAGTGATAAGTGTGATAAAAGTGAGTAAGGAGGAATGAGAGATGAGGGGAGGGGTGATCAGGGCTCAGCATGTTCCGGGCACTCTGTACTGATAGTGATAAGTGTGATAATAGTGAGTACGGAGGAATGAGAGATGAGTGAAGGGGTGATCAGGGATCAGCGTGTTTCGGGCGCCCTGTACTGATAGTGATAAGTGTGATAATAGTGAGTACGGAGGAATGAGAGATGAGGGGAGGGGTGATCAGGGATCAGCGTGTTCCGGGCGCCCTGTACTGATAGTGATAAGTGTGATAATAGTGAGTACGGATGAATGAGGGGAGGGGTGATCAGGGCTCAGCGTGTTCCGTGCACCCTGTACTGATAGTGATAAGTGTGATTATTATGTGTGCGGAGGAATAAGAGATGAGGGAAGGAGTGATCAGGGCTCAGCGTGTTCCGGGCGCCCTGTACTGATAGTGATAAGCATGATAATAGTGAGTACGGAGGAATGAGAGATGAGGGGAGGGGTGATCAGGGCTCAGCATGTTCCGGGCGCTCTGTACTGATAGCGATAAGTGTGATAATAGTGAGTACAGAGGAATGAGAGATGAGGGGAGGGGTGATCATGGCTCAGCATGTTCCGGGCGCCCTGTACTGATAGTGATAAGTGTGATAATAGTGAGTATGGAGGAATGAGAGATGAGGAAAGGTGTGATCAGGGCTCAGCGTGTTCCGGGCGCCCTGTACTGATAGTGATAAGTGTGATAATAGTGAGTACGGAGGAATGAGAGATGAGGGAAGGGGTGATCAGGGATCAGCGTGTTCCGTGCGCCCTGTACTGATAGTGATAAGTGTGATAATAGTGAGTACGGAGGAATGAGAGATGAGGGAAGGGGTGATCAGGGCTCAGCGTGTTCCGGGCGCCCTGTACTGATAGTGATAAGTGTGATAATAGTGTGTACGGAGGAAAGAGAGATGAGGGGAGGGGTGATCAGGGCTCAGCGTGTTCCGGGCGCCCTGTACTGATAGTGATAAGTGTGATAAAAGTGAGTACGGAGGAATGAGAGATAAGGGGAGGGGTGATCAGGGCTCAGCATGTTCCGGGCGCTCTGTACTGATAGTGATAAGTGTGATAATAGTGAGTACGGAGGAATGAGAGATGAGGGAAGGGGTGATCAGGGATCAGCGTGTTTCGGGCGCCCTGTACTGATAGTGATAAGTGTGATAATAGTGAGTACGGAGGAATGAGAGATGAGGGGAGGGGTGATCAGGGATCAGCGTGTTCCGGGCGCCCTGTACTGATAGTGATAAGTGTGATAATAGTGAGTACGGAGGAATGAGAGCTGAGGGGAGGGGTGATCAGGGATCAGCGTATTCCGGGCGCCGTGTGATAATAGTGAGTACGGAGGAATGAGAGATGAGGGAAGGGGTGATCAGGGATCAGCATGTTCCGGGACCCCTGTACTGATAGTGATAAGTGTGATAATAGTGAGTACGGAGGAATGAGAGATGAGGGAAGGAGTTATCAGGGCTCAGCGTGTTCCGGGCGCCCTATACTGATAGTGATAAGTGTGATAATAGTGAGTACGGAGGAATGAGAGATGAGGGAAGGAGTTATCAGGGCTCAGCGTGATCCGGGCACCCTGTACTGATAGTGATAAGTGTGATAATAGTGTGTATGGAGGAATGAGAGATGAGGGGAGGGGTGATCAGGGCTCAGCGTGTTCCGGGCGACCCTGTACTGATAGTGATAAGTGTGATAATAGTGAGTACGGAGGAATGAGAGATGAGGGGAGGGGTGATCATAGCTCAGCGTTTACCGGGCGCCCTTTACTGATAGTGATAAGTGTGATAATAGTGAGTACGGAGGAATGAGAGATGAGGGAAGGAGTTATCAGGGCTCAGCGTGATCCGGGCACCCTGTACTGATAGTGATAAGTGTGATAATAGTGTGTATGGAGGAATGAGAGATGAGGGGAGGGGTGATCAGGGCTCAGCGTGTTCCGGGCGCTCTGTACTGATAGTGATAAGTGTGATAATAGTGAGTACGGAGGAATGAGAGATGAGGAAAGTGGTGATCAGGGCTCAGCGTGTTCCGGGCGCCCTGTACTGATAGTGATAAGTGTGATAATAGTGTTTGCGGAGGAATGAGAGATGAGGGAAGGAGTGATCAGGGCTCAGAGTGTTCCGGGCGCCCTGTACTGATAGTGATAAGTGTGATAATAGTGAGTACGGAGGAATGAGAGATGAGGGAAGGGGTGATCAGGGATCAGCGTGTTCCGTGCGCCCTGTACTGATAGTGATAAGTGTGATAATAGTGAGTACGGAGGAATGAGAGATGAGGGAAGGGGTGATCAGGGCTCAGCGTGTTCCGGGCGCCCTGTACTGATAGTGATAAGTGTGATAATAGTGTGTACGGAGGAAAGAGAGATGAGGGGAGGGGTGATCAGGGCTCAGCGTGTTCCGGGCGCCCTGTACTGATAGTGATAAGTGTGATAAAAGTGAGTACGGAGGAATGAGAGATAAGGGGAGGGGTGATCAGGGCTCAGCATGTTCCGGGCGCTCTGTACTGATAGTGATAAGTGTGATAATAGTGAGTACGGAGGAATGAGAGATGAGGGAAGGGGTGATCAGGGATCAGCGTGTTTCGGGCGCCCTGTACTGATAGTGATAAGTGTGATAATAGTGAGTACGGAGGAATGAGAGATGAGGGGAGGGGTGATCAGGGATCAGCGTGTTCCGGGCGCCCTGTACTGATAGTGATAAGTGTGATAATAGTGAGTACGGATGAATGAGGGGAGGGGTGATCAGGGCACAGCGTGTTCCGGGCACCCTGTACTGATAGTGATAAGTATGATTATTTTGTGTGCGGAGGAATGAAGGATGAGGGAAGGAGTGATCAGGGCTCAGCGTGTTCCGGGCGCCCTGTACTGATAGTGATAAGCATGATAATAGTGAGTACGGAGGAATGAGAGATGAGGGGAGGGGTGATCAGAGCTCAGCATGTTCCGGGCGCCCTGTACTGATAGTGATAAGTGTGATAATAGTGAGTACGGAGGAATGAGAGCTGAGGAAAGGGGTGATCAGGGCTCAGCGTGTTCTGGGCAACCTGTACTGATAGTGATAAGTGTGATAATAGTGAGTACAGAGGAATGAGAGATGAGGGGAGGGGTGATCAGGGATCAGCGTATTCCGGGCGCCGTGTGATAATAGTGAGTACGGAGGAATGAGAGATGAGGGAAGGGGTGATCAGGGCTCAGCGTGTTCCGGGCGCCCTGTACGTGATAGTGATAAGTGTGATAATAGTGAGTATGGAGGAATGAGAGATGAGGGAAGGGGTGATCAGGGATCAGCATGTTCCGGGACCCCTGTACTGATAGTGATAAGTGTGATAATAGTGAGTACGGAGGAATGAGAGATGAGGGAAGGAGTTATCAGGGCTCAGCGTGTTCCGGGCGCCCTGTACTGATAGTGATAAGTGTGATAAAAGTGAGTACGGAGGAATGAGAGATAAGGGGAGGGGTGATCAGGGCTCAGCATGTTCCGGGCGCTCTGTACTGATAGTGATAAGTGTGATAATAGTGAGTACGGAGGAATGAGAGATGAGAGGAGGGGTGATAAGGGATCAGCGTGTTCCGGGCGCCCTGTACTGATAGTGATAAGTGTGATAATAGTGAGTACGGATGAATAAGGGGAGGGGTGATCAGGGCTCAGCGTGTTCCGGGCACCCTATACTGATAGTGATAAGTGTGATTATAGTGTGTGCGGAGGAATGAGAGATGAGGGAAGGAGTGATCAGGGCTCAGCGTGTTCCGGGCGCCCTGTACCGATAGTGATAAGCATGATAATAGTGAGTACGGAGGAATGAGAGCTGAGGGGAGGGGTGATCAGGGCTCAGCATGTTCCGGGCGCTCTGTACTGATAGCGATAAGTGTGATAATAGTGAGTACGGAGGAATGAGAGATGAGGAAAGGTGTGATCAGGGCTCAGCGTGTTCCGGGCGCCCTGTACTGATAGTGATAAGTGTGATAATAGTGAGTACGGAGGAATGAGGGAAGGGGTGATCAGGGATCAGTGTGTTCCGGGCGCCCTGTACTGATAGTGATAAGTGTGATAATAGTGAGTACGGAGGAATGAGAGATGAGGGAAGGGGTGATCAGGGCTCAGCGTGTTCCGGTCGCCCTGTACTGATAGTGATAAGTGTGATAATAGTTTGTACGGAGGAATGAGAGATGAGGGGAGGGGTGATCAGGGCTCAGCGTGTTCCGTGCGCCCTGTACTGATAGTGATAAGTGTGATAAAAGTGAGTAAGGAGGAATGAGAGATGAGGGGAGGGGTGATCAGGGCTCAGCATGTTCCGGGCACTCTGTACTGATAGTGATAAGTGTGATAATAGTGAGTACGGAGGAATGAGAGATGAGTGAAGGGGTGATCAGGGATCAGCGTGTTTCGGGCGCCCTGTACTGATAGTGATAAGTGTGATAATAGTGAGTACGGAGGAATGAGAGATGAGGGGAGGGGTGATCAGGGATCAGCGTGTTCCGGGCGCCCTGTACTGATAGTGATAAGTGTGATAATAGTAAGTACGGATGAATGAGGGGAGGGGTGATCAGGGCTCAGCGTGTTCCGTGCACCCTGTACTGATAGTGATAAGTGTGATTATTATGTGTGCGGAGGAATAAGAGATGAGGGAAGGAGTGATCAGGGCTCAGCGTGTTCCGGGCGCCCTGTACTGATAGTGATAAGCATGATAATAGTGAGTACGGAGGAATGAGAGATGAGGGGAGGGGTGATCAGGGCTCAGCATGTTCCGGGCGCTCTGTACTGATAGCGATAAGTGTGATAATAGTGAGTACAGAGGAATGAGAGATGAGGGGAGGGGTGATCATGGCTCAGCATGTTCCGGGCGCCCTGTACTGATAGTGATAAGTGTGATAATAGTGAGTACGGAGGAATGAGAGATGAGGGGAGGAGTGATCAGGGATCAGCGTGTTCCGGGCGCCCTGTACTAATAATGATAAGTGTGATAATAGTGAGTATGGAGGAATGAGAGATGAGGAAAGGTGTGATCAGGGCTCAGCGTGTTCCGGGCGCCCTGTACTGATAGTGATAAGTGTGATAATAGTGAGTACGGAGGAATGAGAGATGAGGGAAGGGGTGATCAGGGATCAGCGTGTTCCGTGCGCCCTGTACTGATAGTGATAAGTGTGATAATAGTGAGTACGGAGGAATGAGAGATGAGGGAAGGGGTGATCAGGGCTCAGCGTGTTCCGGGCGCCCTGTACTGATAGTGATAAGTGTGATAATAGTGTGTACGGAGGAAAGAGAGATGAGGGGAGGGGTGATCAGGGCTCAGCGTGTTCCGGGCGCCCTGTACTGATAGTGATAAGTGTGATAAAAGTGAGTACGGAGGAATGAGAGATAAGGGGAGGGGTGATCAGGGCTCAGCATGTTCCGGGCGCTCTGTACTGATAGTGATAAGTGTGATAATAGTGAGTACGGATGAATGAGAGATGAGGGAAGGGGTGATCAGGGATCAGCGTGTTTCGGGCGCCCTGTACTGATAGTGATAAGTGTGATAATAGTGAGTACGGAGGAATGAGAGATGAGGGGAGGGGTGATCAGGGATCAGCGTGTTCCGGGCGCCCTGTACTGATAGTGATAAGTGTGATAATAGTGAGTACGGAGGAATGAGGGAAGGGGTGATCAGGGATCAGTGTGTTCCGGGCGCCCTGTACTGATAGTGATAAGTGTGATAATAGTGAGTACGGAGGAATGAGAGATGAGGGAAGGGGTGATCAGGGCTCAGCGTGTTCCGGGCGCCCTGTACTGATAGTGATAAGTGTGATAATAGTGTGTACGGAGGAATGAGAGATGAGGGGAGGGGTGATCAGGGCTCAGCGTGTTCCGTGCGCCCTGTACTGATAGTGATAAGTGTGATAAAAGTGAGTAAGGAGGAATGAGAGATGAGGGGAGGGGTGATCAGGGCTCAGCATGTTCCGGGCACTCTGTACTGATAGTGATAAGTGTGATAATAGTGAGTACGGAGGAATGAGAGATGAGTGAAGGGGTGATCAGGGATCAGCGTGTTTCGGGCGCCCTGTACTGATAGTGATAAGTGTGATAATAGTGAGTACGGAGGAATGAGAGATGAGGGGAGGGGTGATCAGGGATCAGCGTGTTCCGGGCGCCCTGTACTGATAGTGATAAGTGTGATAATAGTGAGTACGGATGAATGAGGGGAGGGGTGATCAGGGCTCAGCGTGTTCCGTGCACCCTGTACTGATAGTGATAAGTGTGATTATTATGTGTGCGGAGGAATGAGAGATGAGGGAAGGAGTGATCAGGGCTCAGCGTGTTCCGGGCGCCCTGTACTGATAGTGATAAGCATGATAATAGTGAGTACGGAGGAATGAGAGATGAGGGGAGGGGTGATCAGGGCTCAGCATGTTCCGGGCGCTCTGTACTGATAGCGATAAGTGTGATAATAGTGAGTACAGAGGAATGAGAGATGAGGGGAGGGGTGATCATGGCTCAGCATGTTCCGGGCGCCCTGTACTGATAGTGATAAGTGTGATAATAGTGAGTACGGAGGAATGAGAGATGAGGGGAGGAGTGATCAGGGATCAGCGTGTTCCGGGCGCCCTGTACTAATAATGATAAGTGTGATAATAGTGAGTATGGAGGAATGAGAGATGAGGAAAGGTGTGATCAGGGCTCAGCGTGTTCCGGGCGCCCTGTACTGATAGTGATAAGTGTGATAATAGTGAGTACGGAGGAATGAGAGATGAGGGAAGGGGTGATCAGGGATCAGCGTGTTCCGTGCGCCCTGTACTGATAGTGATAAGTGTGATAATAGTGAGTACGGAGGAATGAGAGATGAGGGAAGGGGTGATCAGGGCTCAGCGTGTTCCGGGCGCCCTGTACTGATAGTGATAAGTGTGATAATAGTGTGTACGGAGGAAAGAGAGATGAGGGGAGGGGTGATCAGGGCTCAGCGTGTTCCGGGCGCCCTGTACTGATAGTGATAAGTGTGATAAAAGTGAGTACGGAGGAATGAGAGATAAGGGGAGGGGTGATCAGGGCTCAGCATGTTCCGGGCGCTCTGTACTGATAGTGATAAGTGTGATAATAGTGAGTACGGAGGAATGAGAGATGAGGGAAGGGGTGATCAGGGATCAGCGTGTTTCGGGCGCCCTGTACTGATAGTGATAAGTGTGATAATAGTGAGTACGGAGGAATGAGAGATGAGGGGAGGGGTGATCAGGGATCAGCGTGTTCCGGGCGCCCTGTACTGATAGTGATAAGTGTGATAATAGTGAGTACGGATGAATGAGGGGAGGGGTGATCAGGGCACAGCGTGTTCCGGGCACCCTGTACTGATAGTGATAAGTATGATTATTTTGTGTGCGGAGGAATGAGGGATGAGGGAAGGAGTGATCAGGGCTCAGCGTGTTCCGGGCGCCCTGTACTGATAGTGATAAGCATGATAATAGTGAGTACGGAGGAATGAGAGATGAGGGGAGGGGTGATCAGAGGTCAGCATGTTCCGGGCGCCCTGTACTGATAGTGATAAGTGTGATAATAGTGAGTACGGAGGAATGAGAGCTGAGGAAAGGGGTGATCAGGGCTCAGCGTGTTCTGGGCACCCTGTACTGATAGTGATAAGTGTGATAATAGTGAGTACGGAGGAATGAGAGATGAGGGGAGGGGTGATCAGGGATCAGCGTATTCCGGGCGCCGTGTGATAATAGTGAGTACGGAGGAATGAGAGATGAGGGAAGGGGTGATCAGGGCTCAGCGTGTTCCGGGCGCCCTGTACGTGATAGTGATAAGTGTGATAATAGTGAGTATGGAGGAATGAGAGATGAGGGAAGGGGTGATCAGGGATCAGCATGTTCCGGGACCCCTGTACTGATAGTGATAAGTGTGATAATAGTGAGTACGGAGGAATGAGAGATGAGGGAAGGAGTTATCAGGGCTCAGCGTGTTCCAGGCGCCCTGTACTAATAGTGATAAGTGTGATAATAGTGAGTACGGAGGAATGAGAGATGAGGGGAGGGGTGATCAGGGCTCAGCGTATTCCGGGCGCCCTGTACTGATAGTGATAAGTGTGATAATAGTGAGTACGGAGGAATGAGAGATGAGGGGAGGGGTGATCAGGGCTCAGCGTGTTCCGGGCGCCCTGTACTGATAGTGATAAGTGTGATAATAGTGAGTACGGAGGAATGAGAGATGAGGAAAGTGGTGATCAGGGCTCAGCGTGTTCCGGGCGCCCTGTACTGATAGTGATAAGTGTGATAATAGTGTGTGCGGAGGAATGAGAGATGAGGGAAGGAGTGATCAGGGCTCAGAGTGTTCTGGGCACCCTGTACTGATAGTGATAAGTGTGATAATAGTGAGTACAGAGGAATGAGAGATGAGGGGAGGGGTGATCAGGGATCAGCGTATTCCGGGCGCCGTGTGATAATAGTGAGTACGGAGGAATGAGAGATGAGGGAAGGGGTGATCAGGGCTCAGCGTGTTCCGGGCGCCCTGTACGTGATAGTGATAAGTGTGATAATAGTGAGTATGGAGGAATGAGAGATGAGGGAAGGGGTGATCAGGGATCAGCATGTTCCGGGACCCCTGTACTGATAGTGATAAGTGTGATAATAGTGAGTACGGAGGAATGAGAGATGAGGGAAGGAGTTATCAGGGCTCAGCGTGTTCCGGGCGCCCTGTACTGATAGTGATAAGTGTGATAAAAGTGAGTACGGAGGAATGAGAGATAAGGGGAGGGGTGATCAGGGCTCAGCATGTTCCGGGCGCTCTGTACTGATAGTGATAAGTGTGATAATAGTGAGTACGGAGGAATGAGAGATGAGAGGAGGGGTGATAAGGGATCAGCGTGTTCCGGGCGCCCTGTACTGATAGTGATAAGTGTGATAATAGTGAGTACGGATGAATAAGGGGAGGGGTGATCAGGGCTCAGCGTGTTCCGGGCACCCTATACTGATAGTGATAAGTGTGATTATAGTGTGTGCGGAGGAATGAGAGATGAGGGAAGGAGTGATCAGGGCTCAGCGTGTTCCGGGCGCCCTGTACCGATAGTGATAAGCATGATAATAGTGAGTACGGAGGAATGAGAGCTGAGGGGAGGGGTGATCAGGGCTCAGCATGTTCCGGGCGCTCTGTACTGATAGCGATAAGTGTGATAATAGTGAGTACGGAGGAATGAGAGATGAGGAAAGGTGTGATCAGGGCTCAGCGTGTTCCGGGCGCCCTGTACTGATAGTGATAAGTGTGATAATAGTGAGTACGGAGGAATGAGGGAAGGGGTGATCAGGGATCAGTGTGTTCCGGGCGCCCTGTACTGATAGTGATAAGTGTGATAATAGTGAGTACGGAGGAATGAGAGATGAGGGAAGGGGTGATCAGGGCTCAGCGTGTTCCGGTCGCCCTGTACTGATAGTGATAAGTGTGATAATAGTTTGTACGGAGGAATGAGAGATGAGGGGAGGGGTGATCAGGGCTCAGCGTGTTCCGTGCGCCCTGTACTGATAGTGATAAGTGTGATAAAAGTGAGTAAGGAGGAATGAGAGATGAGGGGAGGGGTGATCAGGGCTCAGCATGTTCCGGGCACTCTGTACTGATAGTGATAAGTGTGATAATAGTGAGTACGGAGGAATGAGAGATGAGTGAAGGGGTGATCAGGGATCAGCGTGTTTCGGGCGCCCTGTACTGATAGTGATAAGTGTGATAATAGTGAGTACGGAGGAATGAGAGATGAGGGGAGGGGTGATCAGGGATCAGCGTGTTCCGGGCGCCCTGTACTGATAGTGATAAGTGTGATAATAGTAAGTACGGATGAATGAGGGGAGGGGTGATCAGGGCTCAGCGTGTTCCGTGCACCCTGTACTGATAGTGATAAGTGTGATTATTATGTGTGCGGAGGAATAAGAGATGAGGGAAGGAGTGATCAGGGCTCAGCGTGTTCCGGGCGCCCTGTACTGATAGTGATAAGCATGATAATAGTGAGTACGGAGGAATGAGAGATGAGGGGAGGGGTGATCAGGGCTCAGCATGTTCCGGGCGCTCTGTACTGATAGCGATAAGTGTGATAATAGTGAGTACAGAGGAATGAGAGATGAGGGGAGGGGTGATCATGGCTCAGCATGTTCCGGGCGCCCTGTACTGATAGTGATAAGTGTGATAATAGTGAGTACGGAGGAATGAGAGATGAGGGGAGGAGTGATCAGGGATCAGCGTGTTCCGGGCGCCCTGTACTAATAATGATAAGTGTGATAATAGTGAGTATGGAGGAATGAGAGATGAGGAAAGGTGTGATCAGGGCTCAGCGTGTTCCGGGCGCCCTGTACTGATAGTGATAAGTGTGATAATAGTGAGTACGGAGGAATGAGAGATGAGGGAAGGGGTGATCAGGGATCAGCGTGTTCCGTGCGCCCTGTACTGATAGTGATAAGTGTGATAATAGTGAGTACGGAGGAATGAGAGATGAGGGAAGGGGTGATCAGGGCTCAGCGTGTTCCGGGCGCCCTGTACTGATAGTGATAAGTGTGATAATAGTGTGTACGGAGGAAAGAGAGATGAGGGGAGGGGTGATCAGGGCTCAGCGTGTTCCGGGCGCCCTGTACTGATAGTGATAAGTGTGATAAAAGTGAGTACGGAGGAATGAGAGATAAGGGGAGGGGTGATCAGGGCTCAGCATGTTCCGGGCGCTCTGTACTGATAGTGATAAGTGTGATAATAGTGAGTACGGATGAATGAGAGATGAGGGAAGGGGTGATCAGGGATCAGCGTGTTTCGGGCGCCCTGTACTGATAGTGATAAGTGTGATAATAGTGAGTACGGAGGAATGAGAGATGAGGGGAGGGGTGATCAGGGATCAGCGTGTTCCGGGCGCCCTGTACTGATAGTGATAAGTGTGATAATAGTGTGTACGGAGGAATGAGAGATGAGGGGAGGGGTGATCAGGGCTCAGCGTGTTCCGTGCGCCCTGTACTGATAGTGATAAGTGTGATAAAAGTGAGTAAGGAGGAATGAGAGATGAGGGGAGGGGTGATCAGGGCTCAGCATGTTCCGGGCACTCTGTACTGATAGTGATAAGTGTGATAATAGTGAGTACGGAGGAATGAGAGATGAGTGAAGGGGTGATCAGGGATCAGCGTGTTCCGGGCGCCCTGTACTGATAGTGATAAGTGTGATAATAGTGAGTACGGAGGAATGAGGGAAGGGGTGATCAGGGATCAGTGTGTTCCGGGCGCCCTGTACTGATAGTGATAAGTGTGATAATAGTGAGTACGGAGGAATGAGAGATGAGGGAAGGGGTGATCAGGGCTCAGCGTGTTCCGGGCGCCCTGTACTGATAGTGATAAGTGTGATAATAGTGTGTACGGAGGAATGAGAGATGAGGGGAGGGGTGATCAGGGCTCAGCGTGTTCCGTGCGCCCTGTACTGATAGTGATAAGTGTGATAAAAGTGAGTAAGGAGGAATGAGAGATGAGGGGAGGGGTGATCAGGGCTCAGCATGTTCCGGGCACTCTGTACTGATAGTGATAAGTGTGATAATAGTGAGTACGGAGGAATGAGAGATGAGTGAAGGGGTGATCAGGGATCAGCGTGTTTCGGGCGCCCTGTACTGATAGTGATAAGTGTGATAATAGTGAGTACGGAGGAATGAGAGATGAGGGGAGGGGTGATCAGGGATCAGCGTGTTCCGGGCGCCCTGTACTGATAGTGATAAGTGTGATAATAGTGAGTACGGATGAATGAGGGGAGGGGTGATCAGGGCTCAGCGTGTTCCGTGCACCCTGTACTGATAGTGATAAGTGTGATTATTATGTGTGCGGAGGAATGAGAGATGAGGGAAGGAGTGATCAGGGCTCAGCGTGTTCCGGGCGCCCTGTACTGATAGTGATAAGCATGATAATAGTGAGTACGGAGGAATGAGAGATGAGGGGAGGGGTGATCAGGGCTCAGCATGTTCCGGGCGCTCTGTACTGATAGCGATAAGTGTGATAATAGTGAGTACAGAGGAATGAGAGATGAGGGGAGGGGTGATCATGGCTCAGCATGTTCCGGGCGCCCTGTACTGATAGTGATAAGTGTGATAATAGTGAGTACGGAGGAATGAGAGATGAGGGGAGGAGTGATCAGGGATCAGCGTGTTCCGGGCGCCCTGTACTAATAATGATAAGTGTGATAATAGTGAGTATGGAGGAATGAGAGATGAGGAAAGGTGTGATCAGGGCTCAGCGTGTTCCGGGCGCCCTGTACTGATAGTGATAAGTGTGATAATAGTGAGTACGGAGGAATGAGAGATGAGGGAAGGGGTGATCAGGGATCAGCGTGTTCCGTGCGCCCTGTACTGATAGTGATAAGTGTGATAATAGTGAGTACGGAGGAATGAGAGATGAGGGAAGGGGTGATCAGGGCTCAGCGTGTTCCGGGCGCCCTGTACTGATAGTGATAAGTGTGATAATAGTGTGTACGGAGGAAAGAGAGATGAGGGGAGGGGTGATCAGGGCTCAGCGTGTTCCGGGCGCCCTGTACTGATAGTGATAAGTGTGATAAAAGTGAGTACGGAGGAATGAGAGATAAGGGGAGGGGTGATCAGGGCTCAGCATGTTCCGGGCGCTCTGTACTGATAGTGATAAGTGTGATAATAGTGAGTACGGAGGAATGAGAGATGAGGGAAGGGGTGATCAGGGATCAGCGTGTTTCGGGCGCCCTGTACTGATAGTGATAAGTGTGATAATAGTGAGTACGGAGGAATGAGAGATGAGGGGAGGGGTGATCAGGGATCAGCGTGTTCCGGGCGCCCTGTACTGATAGTGATAAGTGTGATAATAGTGAGTACGGATGAATGAGGGGAGGGGTGATCAGGGCACAGCGTGTTCCGGGCACCCTGTACTGATAGTGATAAGTATGATTATTTTGTGTGCGGAGGAATGAGGGATGAGGGAAGGAGTGATCAGGGCTCAGCGTGTTCCGGGCGCCCTGTACTGATAGTGATAAGCATGATAATAGTGAGTACGGAGGAATGAGAGATGAGGGGAGGGGTGATCAGAGCTCAGCATGTTCCGGGCGCCCTGTACTGATAGTGATAAGTGTGATAATAGTGAGTACGGAGGAATGAGAGCTGAGGAAAGGGGTGATCAGGGCTCAGCGTGTTCTGGGCACCCTGTACTGATAGTGATAAGTGTGATAATAGTGAGTACGGAGGAATGAGAGATGAGGGGAGGGGTGATCAGGGATCAGCGTATTCCGGGCGCCGTGTGATAATAGTGAGTACGGAGGAATGAGAGATGAGGGAAGGGGTGATCAGGGCTCAGCGTGTTCCGGGCGCCCTGTACGTGATAGTGATAAGTGTGATAATAGTGAGTATGGAGGAATGAGAGATGAGGGAAGGGGTGATCAGGGATCAGCATGTTCCGGGACCCCTGTACTGATAGTGATAAGTGTGATAATAGTGAGTACGGAGGAATGAGAGATGAGGGAAGGAGTTATCAGGGCTCAGCGTGTTCCAGGCGCCCTGTACTAATAGTGATAAGTGTGATAATAGTGAGTACGGAGGAATGAGAGATGAGGGGAGGGGTGATCTTGGCTCAGCGTATTCCGGGCGCCCTGTACTGATAGTGATAAGTGTGATAATAGTGAGTACGGAGGAATGAGAGATGAGGGGAGGGGTGATCAGGGCTCAGCGTGTTCCGGGCGCCCTGTACTGATAGTGATAAGTGTGATAATAGTGAGTACGGAGGAATGAGAGATGAGGAAAGTGGTGATCAGGGCTCAGCGTGTTCCGGGCGCCCTGTACTGATAGTGATAAGTGTGATAATAGTGTGTGCGGAGGAATGAGAGATGAGGGAAGGAGTGATCAGGGCTCAGAGTGTTCCGGGCGCCCTGTACTGATAGTGATAAGTGTGATAATAGTGAGTACGGAGGAATGAGAGCTGAGGAAAGGGGTGATCAGGGCTCAGCGTGTTCTGGGCGCCCTGTACTGATAGTGATAAGTGTGATAATAGTGAGTACGGAGGAATGAGAGATGAGGGGAGGGGTGATCAGGGATCAGCGTATTCCGGGCGCCGTGTGATAATAGTGAGTACGGAGGAATGATAGATGAGGGAAGGGGTGATCAGGGCTCAGCGTGTTCCGGGCGCCCTGTACGTGATAGTGATAAGTGTGATAATAGTGAGTATGGAGGAATGAGAGATGAGGGAAGGGGTGATCAGGGATCAGCATGTTCCGGGACCCCTGTACTGATAGTGATAAGTGTGATAATAGTGAGTACGGAGGAATGAGAGATGAGGGAAGGGGTGATCAGGGCTCAGCGTGTTCCGGGCGCCCTGTACTGATAGTGATAAGTGTGATAATAGTGTGTACGGAGGAAAGAGAGATGAGGGGAGGGGTGATCAGGGCTCAGCGTGTTCCGGGCGCCCTGTACTGATAGTGATAAGTGTGATAAAAGTGAGTACGGAGGAATGAGAGATAAGGGGAGGGGTGATCAGGGCTCAGTGTGTTCCGGGCGCCCTGTACTGATAGTGATAAGTGTGATAATAGTGAGTACGGAGAAATGAGAGATGAGGGAAGGGGTGATCAGGGCTCAGCGTGTTCCGGGCGCCCTGTACTGATAGTGATAAGTGTGATAATAGTGAGTACGGAGAAATGAGAGATGAGGGAAGGGGTGATCAGGGCTCAGCGTGTTCCGGGCGCCCTGTACTGATAGTGATAAGTGTGATAATAGTGTGTACGGAGGAATGAGAGATGAGGGGAGGGGTGATCAGGGCTCAGCGTGTTCCGTGCGCCCTGTACTGATAGTGATAAGTGTGATAAAAGTGAGTAAGGAGGAATGAGAGATGAGGGGAGGGGTGATCAGGGCTTAGCATGTTCCGGGCACTCTGTACTGATAGTGATAAGTGTGATAATAGTGAGTACGGAGGAATGAGAGATGAGTGAAGGGGTGATCAGGGATCAGCGTGTTTCGGGCGCCCTGTACTGATAGTGATAAGTGTGATAATAGTGAGTACGGAGGAATGAGAGATGAGGGGAGGGGTGATCAGGGATCAGCGTGTTCCGGGCGCCCTGTACTGATAGTGATAAGTGTGATAATAGTGAGTACGGATGAATGAGGGGAGGGGTGATCAGGGCTCAGCGTGTTCCGTGCACCCTGTACTGATAGTGATAAGTGTGATTATTATGTGTGCGGAGGAATGAGAGATGAGGGAAGGAGTGATCAGGGCTCAGCGTGTTCCGGGCGCCCTGTACTGATAGTGATAAGCATGATAATAGTGAGTACGGAGGAATGAGAGATGAGGGGAGGGGTGATCAGGGCTCAGCATGTTCCGGGCGCTCTGTACTGATAGCGATAAGTGTGATAATAGTGAGTACAGAGGAATGAGAGATGAGGGGAGGGGTGATCATGGCTCAGCATGTTCCGGGCGCCCTGTACTGATAGTGATAAGTGTGATAATAGTGAGTACGGAGGAATGAGAGATGAGGGGAGGAGTGATCAGGGATCAGCGTGTTCCGGGCGCCCTGTACTAATAATGATAAGTGTGATAATAGTGAGTATGGAGGAATGAGAGATGAGGAAAGGTGTGATCAGGGCTCAGCGTGTTCCGGGCGCCCTGTACTGATAGTGATAAGTGTGATAATAGTGAGTACGGAGGAATGAGAGATGAGGGAAGGGGTGATCAGGGATCAGCGTGTTCCGTGCGCCCTGTACTGATAGTGATAAGTGTGATAATAGTGAGTACGGAGGAATGAGAGATGAGGGAAGGGGTGATCAGGGCTCAGCGTGTTCCGGGCGCCCTGTACTGATAGTGATAAGTGTGATAATAGTGTGTACGGAGGAAAGAGAGATGAGGGGAGGGGTGATCAGGGCTCAGCGTGTTCCGGGCGCCCTGTACTGATAGTGATAAGTGTGATAAAAGTGAGTACGGAGGAATGAGAGATAAGGGGAGGGGTGATCAGGGCTCAGCATGTTCCGGGCGCTCTGTACTGATAGTGATAAGTGTGATAATAGTGAGTACGGAGGAATGAGAGATGAGGGAAGGGGTGATCAGGGATCAGCGTGTTTCGGGCGCCCTGTACTGATAGTGATAAGTGTGATAATAGTGAGTACGGAGGAATGAGAGATGAGGGGAGGGGTGATCAGGGATCAGCGTGTTCCGGGCGCCCTGTACTGATAGTGATAAGTGTGATAATAGTGAGTACGGATGAATGAGGGGAGGGGTGATCAGGGCACAGCGTGTTCCAGGCACCCTGTACTGATAGTGATAAGTATGATTATTTTGTGTGCGGAGGAATGAGGGATGAGGGAAGGAGTGATCAAGGCTCAGCGTGTTCCGGGCGCCCTGTACTGATAGTGATAAGCATGATAATAGTGAGTACGGAGGAATGAGAGATGAGGGGAGGGGTGATCAGAGCTCAGCATGTTCCGGGCGCCCTGTACTGATAGTGATAAGTGTGATAATAGTGAGTACGGAGGAATGAGAGCTGAGGAAAGGGGTGATCAGGGCTCAGCGTGTTCTGGGCACCCTGTACTGATAGTGATAAGTGTGATAATAGTGAGTACGGAGGAATGAGAGATGAGGGGAGGGGTGATCAGGGATCAGCGTATTCCGGGCGCCGTGTGATAATAGTGAGTACGGAGGAATGAGAGATGAGGGAAGGGGTGATCAGGGCTCAGCGTGTTCCGGGCGCCCTGTACGTGATAGTGATAAGTGTGATAATAGTGAGTATGGAGGAATGAGAGATGAGGGAAGGGGTGATCAGGGATCAGCATGTTCCGAGACCCCTGTACTGATAGTGATAAGTGTGATAATAGTGAGTACGGAGGAATGAGAGATGAGGGAAGGAGTTATCAGGGCTCAGCGTGTTCCAGGCGCCCTGTACTAATAGTGATAAGTGTGATAATAGTGAGTACGGAGGAATGAGAGATGAGGGGAGGGGTGATCAGGGCTCAGCGTATTCCGGGCGCCCTGTACTGATAGTGATAAGTGTGATAATAGTGAGTACGGAGGAATGAGAGATGAGGGGAGGGGTGATCAGGGCTCAGCGTGTTCCGGGCGCCCTGTACTGATAGTGATAAGTGTGATAATAGTGAGTACGGAGGAATGAGAGATGAGGAAAGTGGTGATCAGGGCTCAGCGTGTTCCGGGCGCCCTGTACTGATAGTGATAAGTGTGATAATAGTGTGTGCGGAGGAATGAGAGATGAGGGAAGGAGTGATCAGGGCTCAGAGTGTTCCGGGCGCCCTGTACTGATAGTGATAAGTGTGATAATAGTGAGTACGGAGGAATGAGAGCTGAGGAAAGGGGTGATCAGGGCTCAGCGTGTTCTGGGCGCCCTGTACTGATAGTGATAAGTGTGATAATAGTGAGTACGGAGGAATGAGAGATGAGGGGAGGGGTGATCAGGGATCAGCGTATTCCGGGCGCCGTGTGATAATAGTGAGTACGGAGGAATGATAGATGAGGGAAGGGGTGATCAGGGCTCAGCGTGTTCCGGGCGCCCTGTACGTGATAGTGATAAGTGTGATAATAGTGAGTATGGAGGAATGAGAGATGAGGGAAGGGGTGATCAGGGATCAGCATGTTCCGGGACCCCTGTACTGATAGTGATAAGTGTGATAATAGTGAGTACGGAGGAATGAGAGATGAGGGAAGGAGTTATCAGGGCTCAGCGTGTTCCGGGCTCCCTGTACTGATAGTGATAAGTGTGATAATAGTGAGTACGGAGGAATGAGAGATGAGGGAAGGAGTGATCAGGGGTCAGCGTGATCCGGGCACCCTGTACTGATAGTGATAAGTGTGATAATAGTGTGTATGGATAAATGAGAGATGAGGGGAGGGGTGATCAGTGCTCAGCGTGTTCCGGGCGCCCTGTACTAATAGTGATAAGTGTGATAATAGTGAGTACGGAGGAATGAGAGATGAGGGGAGGGGTGATCAGGGCTCAGCGTATTCCGGGCGCCCTGTACTGATAGTGATAAGTGTGATAATAGTGAGTACGGAGGAATGAGAGATGAGGGGAGGGGTGATCAGGGCTCAGCGTGTTCCGGGCGCCCTGTACTGATAGTGATAAGTGTGATAATAGTGAGTACGGAGGAATGAGAGATGAGGAAAGTGGTGATCAGGGCTCAGCGTGTTCCGGGCGCCCTGTACTGATAGTGATAAGTGTGATAATAGTGTGTGCAGAGGAATGAGAGATGAGGGAAGGAGTGATCAGGACTCAGCATGTTCCGGGCGCCCTGTACTGATAGTGATAAGTGTGATAATAGTGAGTACGGAGGAATGAGAGATGAGGGGAGGGGTGATCAGGGCTCAGCGTGTTCCGGGCGCCCTGTACTGATAGTGATAAGTGTGATAAAAGTGAGTACGGAGGAATGAGAGATGAGGGGAGGGGTGATCATAGCTCAGCGTATTCCGGGCGCCCTGTACTGATAGTGATAAGTGTGATAATAGTGAGTACGGAGGAATGAGAGATGAGGGGAGGGGTGATCAGGGCTCAGCGTGTTCCGGGCGCCCTGTACTGATAGTGATAAGTGTGATAAAAGTGAGTACGGAGGAATGAGAGATGAGGGGAGGGGTGATCATAGCTCAGCGTATTCCGGGCGCCCTGTACTGATAGTGATAAGTGTGATAATAGTGAGTATGGAGGAATGAGAGATGAGGGAAGGGGTAATCAGGGCTCAGCATGTTCCGGGCGCTCTGTACTGATAGTGATAAGTGTGATAATAGTGAGTACGGAGGAATGAGAGATGAGGAAAGGGGTGATCAGGGCTCAGCGTGTTCCGGGCGCCCTGTACTGATAGTGATAAGTGTGATAATAGTGAGTACGGAGGAATGAGAGATGAGGGAAGGAGTGATCAGGGCTCAGAGTGTTCCGGGCGCCCTGTACTGATAGTGATAAGTGTGATAATAGTGAGTACGGAGGAATGAGAGCTGAGGGGAGGGGTGATCAGGGATCAGCGTATTCTGGGCGCCGTGTGATAATAGTGAGTACGGAGGAATGAGAGATGAGGGAAGGAGTGATCAGGGCTCAGCGTGTTCCGGGCGCCCTGTACTGATAGTGATAAGTGTGATAATAGTGAGTATGGAGGAATGAGAGACGAGGGAAGGGGTAATCAGGGCTCAGCATGTTCCGGGCGCTCTGTACTGATAGTGATAAGTGTGATAATAGTGAGTACGGAGGAATGAGAGATGAGGGAAGGGGTGATCAGGGATCAGCATGTTCCGGGACCCCTGTACTGATAGTGATAAGTGTGATAATAGTGAGTACGGAGGAATGAGAGATGAGGGAAGGAGTTATCAGGGCTCAGCGTGTTCCGGGCGCCCTATACTGATAGTGATAAGTGTGATAATAGTGAGTACGGAGGAATGAGAGATGAGGGAAGGAGTTATCAGGGCTCAGCGTGATCCGGGCACCCTGTACTGATAGTGATAAGTGTGATAATAGTGTGTATGGAGGAATGAGAGATGAGGGGAGGGGTGATCAGGGCTCAGCGTGTTCCGGGCGCCTTGTACTGATAGTGATAAGTGTGATAATAGTGTGTACGGAGGAAAGAGAGATGAGGGGAGGGGTGATCAGGGCTCAGCATGTTCCGGGCGCCCTGTACCGATAGTGATAAGCATGATAATAGTGAGTACGGAGGAATGAGAGCTGAGGGGAGGGGTGATCAGGGTTCAGCATGTTCCGGGCGCTCTGTACTGATAGCGATAAGTGTGATAATAGTGAGTACGGATGAATGAGAGATGAGGGGAGGGGTGATCAGGGCTCAGCATGTTCCGGGCGCCCTGTACTGATAGTGATAAGTGTGATAATAGTGAGTACGGAGGAATGAGGGAAGGGGTGATCAGGAATCAGTGTGTTCCGGGCGCCCTGTACTGATAGTGATAAGTGTGATAATAGTAAGTACGGAGGAATGAGAGATGAGGGAAGGGGTGATCAGGGCTCAGCGTGTTCCGGGCGCCCTGTACTGATAGTGATAAGTGTTATAATAGTGTGTACGGAGGAATGAGAGATGAGGGGAGGGGTGATCAGGGCTCAGCGTGTTCCGGGCGCCCTGTACTGATAGTGATAAGTGTGATAAAAGTGAGTACGGAGGAATGAGAGATGAGGAGAGGGGTGATCAGGGCTCAGCATGTTCCGGGCGCCCTGTACTGATAGTGATAAGTGTGATAATAGTGAGTACGGAGGAATGAGAGATGAGTGAAGGGGTGATCAGGGATCAGCGTGTTTCGGGCGCCCTGTACTGATAGTGATAAGTGTGATAATAGTGAGTACGGAGGAATGAGAGATGAGGAAAGTGGTGATCAGGGCTCAGCGTGTTCCGGGCGCCCTGTACTGATAGTGATAAGTGTGATAATAGTGTGTGCGGAGGAATGAGAGATGAGGGAAGGAGTGATCAGGGCTCAGAGTGTTACGGGCGCCCTGTACTGATAGTGATAAGTGTGATAATAGTGAGTACGGAGGAATGAGAGCTGAGGAAAGGGGTGATCAGGGCTCAGCGTGTTCTGGGCGCCCTGTACTGATAGTGATAAGTGTGATAATAGTGAGTACGGATGAATGAGGGGAGGGGTGATTGAGGGGAGGGGTGATCAGGGCACAGCGTGTTCCGGGCACCCTGTACTGATAGTGATAAGTGTGATTATTATGTGTGCGGAGGAATGAGAGATGAGGGAAGGAGTGATCAGGGCTCAGCGTGTTCCGGGCGCCCTGTACTGATAGTGATAAGCATGATAATAGTGAGTACGGAGGAATGAGAGATGAGGGGAGGGGTGATCATGGCTCAGCATGTTCCGGGCGCCCTGTACTGATAGTGATAAGTGTGATAATAGTGAGTACGGAGGAATGAGAGCTGAGGAAAGGGGTGATCAGGGCTCAGCGTGTTCTGGGCGCCCTGTACTGATAGTGATAAGTGTGATAATAGTGAGTACGGAGAAATGAGAGATGAGGGGAGGGGTGATCAGGGATCAGCGTATTCCGGGCGCCGTGTGATAATAGTGAGTACGGAGGAATGAGAGATGAGGGAAGGGGTGATCAGGGCTCAGCGTGTTCCGGGCGCCCTGCACATGATAGTGATAAGTGTGATAATAGTGAGTATGGAGGAATGAGAGATGAGGGAAGGGGTGATCAGGGATCAGCATGTTCCGGGACCCCTGTACTGATAGTGATAAGTGTGATAATAGTGAGTACGGAGGAATGAGAGATGAGGGAAGGAGTGATCAGGGCTTAGCGTGATCCGGGCACCCTGTACTGATAGTGATAAGTGTGATAATAGTGTGTATGGATAAATGAGAGATGAGGGGAGGGGTGATCAGGGCTCAGCGTGTTCCAGGCGCCCTGTACTAATAGTGATAAGTGTGATAATAGTGAGTACGGAGGAATGAGAGATGAGGGGAGGGGTGATCAGGGCTCAGCGTTTTCCGGGCGCCCTGTACTGATAGTGATAAGTGTGATAATAGTGAGTACGGAGGAATGAGAGATGAGGGGAGGGGTGATCAGGGCTCAGCGTGTTCCGGGCGCCCTGTACTGATAGTGATAAGTGTGATAATAGTGAGTACGGAGGAATGAGAGCTGAGGAAAGGGGTGATCAGGGCTCAGCGTGTTCTGGGCGCCCTGTACTGATAGTGATAAGTGTGATAATAGTGAGTACGGAGGAATGAGAGATGAGGGGAGGGGTGATCAGGGATCAGCGTATTCCGGGCGCCGTGTGATAATAGTGAGTACGGAGGAATGAGAGATGAGGGAAGGGGTGATCAGGGCTCAGCGTGTTCCGGGCGCCCTGTACGTGATAGTGATAAGTGTGATAATAGTGAGTATGGAGGAATGAGAGATGAGGGAAGGGGTGATCAGGGATCAGCATGTTCCGGGACCCCTGTACTGATAGTGATAAGTGTGATAATAGTGAGTACGGAGGAATGAGAGATGAGGGGAGGGGTGATCAGGGCTCAGTGTATTCCGGGCGCCCTGTACTGATAGTGATAAGTGTGATAATAGTGAGTACGGAGGAATGAGAGATGAGGGAAGGAGTGATCAGGGCTCAGCGTGATCCGGGCACCCTGTACTGATAGTGATAAGTGTGATAATAGTGTGTATGGATAAATGAGAGATGAGGGGAGGGGTGATCAGGGCTCAGCGTGTTCCGGGCGCACTGTACTAATAGTGATAAGTGTGATAATAGTGAGTACGGAGGAATGAGAGATGAGGGGAGGGGTGATCAGGGCTCAGCGTATTCCGGGCGCCCTGTACTGATAGTGATAAGTGTGATAATAGTGAGTACGGAGGAATGAGAGATGAGGGGAGGGGTGATAAGGGATCAGCGTGTTCCGGGCGCCCTGTACTGATAGTGATAAGTGTGATAATAGTGAGTACGGATGAATAAGGGGAGGGGTGATCAGGGCTCAGCGTGTTCCGGGCACCCTATACTGATAGTGATAAGTGTGATTATAGTGTGTGCGGAGGAATGAGAGATGAGGGAAGGAGTGATCAGGGCTCAGCGTGTTCCGGGCGCCCTGTACCGATAGTGATAAGCATGATAATAGTGAGTACGGAGGAATGAGAGCTGAGGGGAGGGGTGATCAGGGCTCAGCATGTTCCGGGCGCTCTGTACTGATAGCGATAAGTGTGATAATAGTGAGTACGGAGGAATGAGAGATGAGGAAAGGTGTGATCAGGGCTCAGCGTGTTCCGGGTGCCCTGTACTGATAGTGATAAGTGTGATAATAGTGAGTACGGAGGAATGAGGGAAGGGGTGATCAGGGATCAGTGTGTTCCGGTTGCCCTGTACTGATAGTGATAAGTGTGATAATAGTGAGTACGGAGGAATGAGAGATGAGGGAAGGGGTGATCAGGGCTCAGCTTGTTCCGGGCGCCCTGTACTGATAGTGATAAGTGTGATAATAGTGTGTACGGAGGAATGAGAGATGAGGGGAGGGGTGATCAGGGCTCAGCGTGTTCCGTGCGCCCTGTACTGATAGTGATAAGTGTGATAAAAGTGAGTAAGGAGAAATGAGAGATGAGGGGAGGGGTGATCAGGGCTCAGCATGTTCCGGGCGCTCTGTACTGATAGTGATAAGTGTGATAATAGTGAGTACGGAGGAATGAGAGATGAGTGAAGGGGTGATCAGGGATCAGCGTGTTCCGGGCGCCCTGTACTGATAGTGATAAGCATGATAATAGTGAGTACGGAGGAATGAGAGATGAGGGGAGGGGTGATCAGGGATCAGCGTGTTCCGGGCGCCCTGTACTGATAGTGATAAGTGTGATAATAGTGAGTACGGATGAATGAGGGGAGGGGTGATCAGGGCTCAGCGTGTTCCGGGCACCCTGTACTGATAGTGATAAGTGTGATTATTATGTGTGCGGAGGAATGAGAGATGAGGGGAGGAGTGATCAGGGCTCAGCGTGTTCCGGGCGCCCTGTACTGATAGTGATAAGCATGATAATAGTGAGTACGGAGGAATGAGAGATGAGGGGAGGGGTGATCAGGGCTCAGCATGTTCCGGGCGCTCTGTACTGATAGCGATAAGTGTGATAATAGTGAGTACAGAGGAATGAGAGATGAGGGGAGGGGTGATCATGGCTCAGCATGTTCCGGGCGCCCTGTACTGATAGTGATAAGTGTGATAATAGTGAGTACGGAGGAATGAGAGATGAGGGGAGGAGTGATCAGGGATCAGCGTGTTCCGGGCGCCCTGTACTAATAATGATAAGTGTGATAATAGTGAGTATGGAGGAATGAGAGATGAGGAAAGGTGTGATCAGGGCTCAGCGTGTTCCGGGCGCCCTGTACTGATAGTGATAAGTGTGATAATAGTGAGTACGGAGGAATGAGAGATGAGGGAAGGGGTGATCAGGGATCAGCGTGTTCCGTGCGCCCTGTACTGATAGTGATAAGTGTGATAATAGTGAGTACGGAGGAATGAGAGATGAGGGAAGGAGTGATCAGGGCTCAGCTTGATCCGGGCACCCTGTACTGATAGTGATAAGTGTGATAATAGTGTGTATGGATAAATGAGAGATGAGGGGAGGGGTGATCAGGGCTCAGCGTGTTCCGGGCGCCCTGTACTAATAGTGATAAGTGTGATAATAGTGAGTACGGAGGAATGAGAGATGAGGGGAGGGGTGATCAGGGCTCAGCGTGTTCCGGGCGCCCTGTACTGATAGTGATAAGTGTGATAATAGTGAGTACGGAGGAATGAGAGATGAGGAAAGTGGTGATCAGGGCTCAGCGTGTTCCGGGCGCCCTGTACTGATAGTGATAAGTGTGATAATAGTGTGTGCGGAGGAATGAGAGATGAGGGAAGGAGTGATCAGGACTCAGCATGTTCCGGGCGCCCTGTACTGATAGTGATAAGTGTGATAATAGTGAGTACGGAGGAATGAGAGCTGAGGGGAGGGGTGATCAGGGATCAGCGTATTCCGGGCGCCGTGTGATAATAGTGAGTACGGAGGAATGAGAGATGAGGGAAGGGGTGATCAGGGCTCAGCGTGTTCCGGGCGCCTTGTACTGATAGTGATAAGTGTGATAATAGTGTGTACGGAGGAAAGAGAGATGAGGGGAGGGGTGATCAGGGCTCAGCGTGTTCCGGGCGCCCTGTACTGATAGTGATAAGTGTGATAATAGTGAGTACGGAGGAATGAGAGATGAGGGAAGGGGTGATCAGGGATCAGCGTGTTTCGGGCGCCCTGTACTGATAGTGATAAGTGTGATAATAGTGAGTACGGAGGAATGAGAGATGAGGGGAGGGGTGATCAGGGATCAGCGTGTTCCGGGCGCCCTGTACTGATAGTGATAAGTGTGATAATAGTGAGTACGGATGAATGAGGGGAGGGGTGATCAGGGCACAGCGTGTTCCGGGCACCCTGTACTGATAGTGATAAGTGTGATTATTATGTGTGCGGAGGAATGAGAGATGAGGGAAGGAGTGATCAGGGCTCAGCGTGTTCCGGGCGCCCTGTACTGATAGTGATAAGCATGATAATAGTGAGTACGGAGGAATGAGAGATGAGGGGAGGGGTGATCAGAGCTCAGCATGTTCCGGGCGCCCTGTACTGATAGTGATAAGTGTGGTAATAGTGAGTACGGAGGAATGAGAGCTGAGGAAAGGGGTGATCAGGGCTCAGCGTGTTCTGGGCGCCCTGTACTGATAGTGATAAGTGTGATAATAGTGAGTACGGAGGAATGAGAGAAGAGGGGAGGGGTGATCAGGGATCAGCGTATTCCGGGCGCCGTGTGATAATAGTGAGTACGGAGGAATGAGAGATGAGGGAAGGGGTGATCAGGGCTCAGCGTGTTCCGGGCGCCCTGTACGTGATAGTGATAAGTGTGATAATAGTGAGTATGGAGGAATGAGAGATGAGGGAAGGGGTGATCAGGGATCAGCATGTTCCGGGACCCCTGTACTGATAGTGATAAGTGTGATAATAGTGAGTACGGAGGAATGAGAGATGAGGGAAGGAGTTATCAGGGCTCAGCGTGTTCCGGGCGCCCTGTACTGATAGTGATAAGTGTGATAATAGTGAGTACGGAGGAATGAGAGATGAGGGAAGGAGTGATCAGGGCTTAGCGTGATCCGGGCACCCTGTACTGATAGTGATAAGTGTGATAATAGTGTGTATGGATAAATGAGAGATGAGGGGAGGGGTGATCAGGGCTCAGCGTGTTCCAGGCGCCCTGTACTAATAGTGATAAGTGTGATAATAGTGAGTACGGAGGAATGAGAGATGAGGGGAGGGGTGATCAGGGCTCAGCGTATTCCGGGCGCCCTGTACTGATAGTGATAAGTGTGATAATAGTGAGTACGGAGGAATGAGAGATGAGGGAAGGAGTGATCAGGGCTCAGCGTGATCCGGGCACCCTGTACTGATAGTGATAAGTGTGATAATAGTGTGTATGGATAAATGAGAGATGAGGGGAGGGGTGATCAGGGCTCAGCGTGTTCCGGGCGCCCTGTACTAATAGTGATAAGTGTGATAATAGTGAGTACGGAGGAATGAGAGATGAGGGGAGGGGTGATCAGGGCTCAGCGTATTCCGGGCGCCCTGTACTGATAGTGATAAGTGTGATAATAGTGAGTACGGAGGAATGAGAGATGAGAGGAGGGGTGATAAGGGATCAGCGTGTTCCGGGCGCCCTGTACTGATAGTGATAAGTGTGATAATAGTGAGTACGGATGAATAAGGGGAGGGGTGATCAGGGCTCAGCGTGTTCCGGGCACCCTATACTGATAGTGATAAGTGTGATTATAGTGTGTGCGGAGGAATGAGAGATGAGGGAAGGAGTGATCAGGGCTCAGCGTGTTCCGGGCGCCCTGTACCGATAGTGATAAGCATGATAATAGTGAGTACGGAGGAATGAGAGCTGAGGGGAGGGGTGATCAGGGCTCAGCATGTTCCGGGCGCTCTGTACTGATAGCGATAAGTGTGATAATAGTGAGTACGGAGGAATGAGAGATGAGGAAAGGTGTGATCAGGGCTCAGCGTGTTCCGGGCGCCCTGTACTGATAGTGATAAGTGTGATAATAGTGAGTACGGAGGAATGAGGGAAGGGGTGATCAGGGATCAGTGTGTTCCGGGCGCCCTGTACTGATAGTGATAAGTGTGATAATAGTGAGTACGGAGGAATGAGAGATGAGGGAAGGGGTGATCAGGGCTCAGCGTGTTCCGGTCGCCCTGTACTGATAGTGATAAGTGTGATAATAGTTTGTACGGAGGAATGAGAGATGAGGGGAGGGGTGATCAGGGCTCAGCGTGTTCCGTGCGCCCTGTACTGATAGTGATAAGTGTGATAAAAGTGAGTAAGGAGGAATGAGAGATGAGGGGAGGGGTGATCAGGGCTCAGCATGTTCCGGGCACTCTGTACTGATAGTGATAAGTGTGATAATAGTGAGTACGGAGGAATGAGAGATGAGTGAAGGGGTGATCAGGGATCAGCGTGTTTCGGGCGCCCTGTACTGATAGTGATAAGTGTGATAATAGTGAGTACGGAGGAATGAGAGATGAGGGGAGGGGTGATCAGGGATCAGCGTGTTCCGGGCGCCCTGTACTGATAGTGATAAGTGTGATAATAGTGAGTACGGATGAATGAGGGGAGGGGTGATCAGGGCTCAGCGTGTTCCGTGCACCCTGTACTGATAGTGATAAGTGTGATTATTATGTGTGCGGAGGAATAAGAGATGAGGGAAGGAGTGATCAGGGCTCAGCGTGTTCCGGGCGCCCTGTACTGATAGTGATAAGCATGATAATAGTGAGTACGGAGGAATGAGAGATGAGGGGAGGGGTGATCAGGGCTCAGCATGTTCCGGGCGCTCTGTACTGATAGCGATAAGTGTGATAATAGTGAGTACAGAGGAATGAGAGATGAGGGGAGGGGTGATCATGGCTCAGCATGTTCCGGGCGCCCTGTACTGATAGTGATAAGTGTGATAATAGTGAGTACGGAGGAATGAGAGATG
This sequence comes from Pseudophryne corroboree, assembly GCF_028390025.1. NCBI lineage: Eukaryota > Metazoa > Chordata > Amphibia > Anura > Myobatrachidae > Pseudophryne > Pseudophryne corroboree. The sequence continues at coordinate 118,557 of NW_026970559.1, forward strand.
AGGGGAGGAGTGATCAGGGATCAGCGTGTTCCGGGCGCCCTGTACTAATAATGATAAGTGTGATAATAGTGAGTATGGAGGAATGAGAGATGAGGAAAGGTGTGATCAGGGCTCAGCGTGTTCCGGGCGCCCTGTACTGATAGTGATAAGTGTGATAATAGTGAGTACGGAGGAATGAGAGATGAGGGAAGGGGTGATCAGGGATCAGCGTGTTCCGTGCGCCCTGTACTGATAGTGATAAGTGTGATAATAGTGAGTACGGAGGAATGAGAGATGAGGGAAGGGGTGATCAGGGCTCAGCGTGTTCCGGGCGCCCTGTACTGATAGTGATAAGTGTGATAATAGTGTGTACGGAGGAAAGAGAGATGAGGGGAGGGGTGATCAGGGCTCAGCGTGTTCCGGGCGCCCTGTACTGATAGTGATAAGTGTGATAAAAGTGAGTACGGAGGAATGAGAGATAAGGGGAGGGGTGATCAGGGCTCAGCATGTTCCGGGCGCTCTGTACTGATAGTGATAAGTGTGATAATAGTGAGTACGGAGGAATGAGAGATGAGGGAAGGGGTGATCAGGGATCAGCGTGTTTCGGGCGCCCTGTACTGATAGTGATAAGTGTGATAATAGTGAGTACGGAGGAATGAGAGATGAGGGGAGGGGTGATCAGGGATCAGCGTGTTCCGGGCGCCCTGTACTGATAGTGATAAGTGTGATAATAGTGAGTACGGAGGAATGAGAGCTGAGGGGAGGGGTGATCAGGGATCAGCGTATTCCGGGCGCCGTGTGATAATAGTGAGTACGGAGGAATGAGAGATGAGGGAAGGGGTGATCAGGGATCAGCATGTTCCGGGACCCCTGTACTGATAGTGATAAGTGTGATAATAGTGAGTACGGAGGAATGAGAGATGAGGGAAGGAGTTATCAGGGCTCAGCGTGTTCCGGGCGCCCTATACTGATAGTGATAAGTGTGATAATAGTGAGTACGGAGGAATGAGAGATGAGGGAAGGAGTTATCAGGGCTCAGCGTGATCCGGGCACCCTGTACTGATAGTGATAAGTGTGATAATAGTGTGTATGGAGGAATGAGAGATGAGGGGAGGGGTGATCAGGGCTCAGCGTGTTCCGGGCGACCCTGTACTGATAGTGATAAGTGTGATAATAGTGAGTACGGAGGAATGAGAGATGAGGGGAGGGGTGATCATAGCTCAGCGTTTACCGGGCGCCCTTTACTGATAGTGATAAGTGTGATAATAGTGAGTACGGAGGAATGAGAGATGAGGGAAGGAGTTATCAGGGCTCAGCGTGATCCGGGCACCCTGTACTGATAGTGATAAGTGTGATAATAGTGTGTATGGAGGAATGAGAGATGAGGGGAGGGGTGATCAGGGCTCAGCGTGTTCCGGGCGCTCTGTACTGATAGTGATAAGTGTGATAATAGTGAGTACGGAGGAATGAGAGATGAGGAAAGTGGTGATCAGGGCTCAGCGTGTTCCGGGCGCCCTGTACTGATAGTGATAAGTGTGATAATAGTGTTTGCGGAGGAATGAGAGATGAGGGAAGGAGTGATCAGGGCTCAGAGTGTTCCGGGCGCCCTGTACTGATAGTGATAAGTGTGATAATAGTGAGTACGGAGGAATGAGAGATGAGGGAAGGGGTGATCAGGGATCAGCGTGTTCCGTGCGCCCTGTACTGATAGTGATAAGTGTGATAATAGTGAGTACGGAGGAATGAGAGATGAGGGAAGGGGTTATCAGGGCTCAGCGTGTTCCGGGCGCCCTGTACTGATAGTGATAAGTGTGATAATAGTGTGTACGGAGGAAAGAGAGATGAGGGGAGGGGTGATCAGGGCTCAGCGTGTTCCGGGCGCCCTGTACTGATAGTGATAAGTGTGATAAAAGTGAGTACGGAGGAATGAGAGATAAGGGGAGGGGTGATCAGGGCTCAGCATGTTCCGGGCGCTCTGTACTGATAGTGATAAGTGTGATAATAGTGAGTACGGAGGAATGAGAGATGAGGGAAGGGGTGATCAGGGATCAGCGTGTTTCGGGCGCCCTGTACTGATAGTGATAAGTGTGATAATAGTGAGTACGGAGGAATGAGAGATGAGGGGAGGGGTGATCAGGGATCAGCGTGTTCCGGGCGCCCTGTACTGATAGTGATAAGTGTGATAATAGTGAGTACGGATGAATGAGGGGAGGGGTGATCAGGGCACAGCGTGTTCCGGGCACCCTGTACTGATAGTGATAAGTATGATTATTTTGTGTGCGGAGGAATGAGGGATGAGGGAAGGAGTGATCAGGGCTCAGCGTGTTCCGGGCGCCCTGTACTGATAGTGATAAGCATGATAATAGTGAGTACGGAGGAATGAGAGATGAGGGGAGGGGTGATCAGAGCTCAGCATGTTCCGGGCGCCCTGTACTGATAGTGATAAGTGTGATAATAGTGAGTACGGAGGAATGAGAGCTGAGGAAAGGGGTGATCAGGGCTCAGCGTGTTCTGGGCAACCTGTACTGATAGTGATAAGTGTGATAATAGTGAGTACAGAGGAATGAGAGATGAGGGGAGGGGTGATCAGGGATCAGCGTATTCCGGGCGCCGTGTGATAATAGTGAGTACGGAGGAATGAGAGATGAGGGAAGGGGTGATCAGGGCTCAGCGTGTTCCGGGCGCCCTGTACGTGATAGTGATAAGTGTGATAATAGTGAGTATGGAGGAATGAGAGATGAGGGAAGGGGTGATCAGGGATCAGCATGTTCCGGGACCCCTGTACTGATAGTGATAAGTGTGATAATAGTGAGTACGGAGGAATGAGAGATGAGAGAAGGAGTTATCAGGGCTCAGCGTGTTCCGGGCGCCCTGTACTGATAGTGATAAGTGTGATAAAAGTGAGTACGGAGGAATGAGAGATAAGGGGAGGGGTGATCAGGGCTCAGCATGTTCCGGGCGCTCTGTACTGATAGTGATAAGTGTGATAATAGTGAGTACGGAGGAATGAGAGATGAGAGGAGGGGTGATAAGGGATCAGCGTGTTCCGGGCGCCCTGTACTGATAGTGATAAGTGTGATAATAGTGAGTACGGATGAATAAGGGGAGGGGTGATCAGGGCTCAGCGTGTTCCGGGCACCCTATACTGATAGTGATAAGTGTGATTATAGTGTGTGCGGAGGAATGAGAGATGAGGGAAGGAGTGATCAGGGCTCAGCGTGTTCCGGGCGCCCTGTACCGATAGTGATAAGCATGATAATAGTGAGTACGGAGGAATGAGAGCTGAGGGGAGGGGTGATCAGGGCTCAGCATGTTCCGGGCGCTCTGTACTGATAGCGATAAGTGTGATAATAGTGAGTACGGAGGAATGAGAGATGAGGAAAGGTGTGATCAGGGCTCAGCGTGTTCCGGGCGCCCTGTACTGATAGTGATAAGTGTGATAATAGTGAGTACGGAGGAATGAGGGAAGGGGTGATCAGGGATCAGTGTGTTCTGGGCGCCCTGTACTGATAGTGATAAGTGTGATAATAGTGAGTACGGAGGAATGAGAGATGAGGGAAGGGGTGATCAGGGCTCAGCGTGTTCCGGTCGCCCTGTACTGATAGTGATAAGTGTGATAATAGTTTGTACGGAGGAATGAGAGATGAGGGGAGGGGTGATCAGGGCTCAGCGTGTTCCGTGCGCCCTGTACTGATAGTGATAAGTGTGATAAAAGTGAGTAAGGAGGAATGAGAGATGAGGGGAGGGGTGATCAGGGCTCAGCATGTTCCGGGCACTCTGTACTGATAGTGATAAGTGTGATAATAGTGAGTACGGAGGAATGAGAGATGAGTGAAGGGGTGATCAGGGATCAGCGTGTTTCGGGCGCCCTGTACTGATAGTGATAAGTGTGATAATAGTGAGTACGGAGGAATGAGAGATGAGGGGAGGGGTGATCAGGGATCAGCGTGTTCCGGGCGCCCTGTACTGATAGTGATAAGTGTGATAATAGTAAGTACGGATGAATGAGGGGAGGGGTGATCAGGGCTCAGCGTGTTCCGTGCACCCTGTACTGATAGTGATAAGTGTGATTATTATGTGTGCGGAGGAATAAGAGATGAGGGAAGGAGTGATCAGGGCTCAGCGTGTTCCGGGCGCCCTGTACTGATAGTGATAAGCATGATAATAGTGAGTACGGAGGAATGAGAGATGAGGGGAGGGGTGATCAGGGCTCAGCATGTTCCGGGCGCTCTGTACTGATAGCGATAAGTGTGATAATAGTGAGTACAGAGGAATGAGAGATGAGGGGAGGGGTGATCATGGCTCAGCATGTTCCGGGCGCCCTGTACTGATAGTGATAAGTGTGATAATAGTGAGTACGGAGGAATGAGAGATGAGGGGAGGAGTGATCAGGGATCAGCGTGTTCCGGGCGCCCTGTACTAATAATGATAAGTGTGATAATAGTGAGTATGGAGGAATGAGAGATGAGGAAAGGTGTGATCAGGGCTCAGCGTGTTCCGGGCGCCCTGTACTGATAGTGATAAGTGTGATAATAGTGAGTACGGAGGAATGAGAGATGAGGGAAGGGGTGATCAGGGATCAGCGTGTTCCGTGCGCCCTGTACTGATAGTGATAAGTGTGATAATAGTGAGTACGGAGGAATGAGAGATGAGGGAAGGGGTGATCAGGGCTCAGCGTGTTCCGGGCGCCCTGTACTGATAGTGATAAGTGTGATAATAGTGTGTACGGAGGAAAGAGAGATGAGGGGTGATCAGGGCTCAGCGTGTTCCGGGCGCCCTGTACTGATAGTGATAAGTGTGATAAAAGTGAGTACGGAGGAATGAGAGATAAGGGGAGGGGTGATCAGGGCTCAGCATGTTCCGGGCGCTCTGTACTGATAGTGATAAGTGTGATAATAGTGAGTACGGATGAATGAGAGATGAGGGAAGGGGTGATCAGGGATCAGCGTGTTTCGGGCGCCCTGTACTGATAGTGATAAGTGTGATAATAGTGAGTACGGAGGAATGAGAGATGAGGGGAGGGGTGATCAGGGATCAGCGTGTTCCGGGCGCCCTGTACTGATAGTGATAAGTGTGATAATAGTGAGTACGGAGGAATGAGGGAAGGGGTGATCAGGGATCAGTGTGTTCCGGGCGCCCTGTACTGATAGTGATAAGTGTGATAATAGTGAGTACGGAGGAATGAGAGATGAGGGAAGGGGTGATCAGGGCTCAGCGTGTTCCGGGCGCCCTGTACTGATAGTGATAAGTGTGATAATAGTGTGTACGGAGGAATGAGAGATGAGGGGAGGGGTGATCAGGGCTCAGCGTGTTCCGTGCGCCCTGTACTGATAGTGATAAGTGTGATAAAAGTGAGTAAGGAGGAATGAGAGATGAGGGGAGGGGTGATCAGGGCTCAGCATGTTCCGGGCACTCTGTACTGATAGTGATAAGTGTGATAATAGTGAGTACGGAGGAATGAGAGATGAGTGAAGGGGTGATCAGGGATCAGCGTGTTTCGGGCGCCCTGTACTGATAGTGATAAGTGTGATAATAGTGAGTACGGAGGAATGAGAGATGAGGGGAGGGGTGATCAGGGATCAGCGTGTTCCGGGCGCCCTGTACTGATAGTGATAAGTGTGATAATAGTGAGTACGGATGAATGAGGGGAGGGGTGATCAGGGCTCAGCGTGTTCCGTGCACCCTGTACTGATAGTGATAAGTGTGATTATTATGTGTGCGGAGGAATGAGAGATGAGGGAAGGAGTGATCAGGGCTCAGCGTGTTCCGGGCGCCCTGTACTGATAGTGATAAGCATGATAATAGTGAGTACGGAGGAATGAGAGATGAGGGGAGGGGTGATCAGGGCTCAGCATGTTCCGGGCGCTCTGTACTGATAGCGATAAGTGTGATAATAGTGAGTACAGAGGAATGAGAGATGAGGGGAGGGGTGATCATGGCTCAGCATGTTCCGGGCGCCCTGTACTGATAGTGATAAGTGTGATAATAGTGAGTACGGAGGAATGAGAGATGAGGGGAGGAGTGATCAGGGATCAGCGTGTTCCGGGCGCCCTGTACTAATAATGATAAGTGTGATAATAGTGAGTATGGAGGAATGAGAGATGAGGAAAGGTGTGATCAGGGCTCAGCGTGTTCCGGGCGCCCTGTACTGATAGTGATAAGTGTGATAATAGTGAGTACGGAGGAATGAGAGATGAGGGAAGGGGTGATCAGGGATCAGCGTGTTCCGTGCGCCCTGTACTGATAGTGATAAGTGTGATAATAGTGAGTACGGAGGAATGAGAGATGAGGGAAGGGGTGATCAGGGCTCAGCGTGTTCCGGGCGCCCTGTACTGATAGTGATAAGTGTGATAATAGTGTGTACGGAGGAAAGAGAGATGAGGGGAGGGGTGATCAGGGCTCAGCGTGTTCCGGGCGCCCTGTACTGATAGTGATAAGTGTGATAAAAGTGAGTACGGAGGAATGAGAGATAAGGGGAGGGGTGATCAGGGCTCAGCATGTTCCGGGCGCTCTGTACTGATAGTGATAAGTGTGATAATAGTGAGTACGGAGGAATGAGAGATGAGGGAAGGGGTGATCAGGGATCAGCGTGTTTCGGGCGCCCTGTACTGATAGTGATAAGTGTGATAATAGTGAGTACGGAGGAATGAGAGATGAGGGGAGGGGTGATCAGGGATCAGCGTGTTCCGGGCGCCCTGTACTGATAGTGATAAGTGTGATAATAGTGAGTACGGATGAATGAGGGGAGGGGTGATCAGGGCACAGCGTGTTCCGGGCACCCTGTACTGATAGTGATAAGTATGATTATTTTGTGTGCGGAGGAATGAGGGATGAGGGAAGGAGTGATCAGGGCTCAGCGTGTTCCGGGCGCCCTGTACTGATAGTGATAAGCATGATAATAGTGAGTACGGAGGAATGAGAGATGAGGGGAGGGGTGATCAGAGGTCAGCATGTTCCGGGCGCCCTGTACTGATAGTGATAAGTGTGATAATAGTGAGTACGGAGGAATGAGAGCTGAGGAAAGGGGTGATCAGGGCTCAGCGTGTTCTGGGCACCCTGTACTGATAGTGATAAGTGTGATAATAGTGAGTACGGAGGAATGAGAGATGAGGGGAGGGGTGATCAGGGATCAGCGTATTCCGGGCGCCGTGTGATAATAGTGAGTACGGAGGAATGAGAGATGAGGGAAGGGGTGATCAGGGCTCAGCGTGTTCCGGGCGCCCTGTACGTGATAGTGATAAGTGTGATAATAGTGAGTATGGAGGAATGAGAGATGAGGGAAGGGGTGATCAGGGATCAGCATGTTCCGGGACCCCTGTACTGATAGTGATAAGTGTGATAATAGTGAGTACGGAGGAATGAGAGATGAGGGAAGGAGTTATCAGGGCTCAGCGTGTTCCAGGCGCCCTGTACTAATAGTGATAAGTGTGATAATAGTGAGTACGGAGGAATGAGAGATGAGGGGAGGGGTGATCAGGGCTCAGCGTATTCCGGGCGCCCTGTACTGATAGTGATAAGTGTGATAATAGTGAGTACGGAGGAATGAGAGATGAGGGGAGGGGTGATCAGGGCTCAGCGTGTTCCGGGCGCCCTGTACTGATAGTGATAAGTGTGATAATAGTGAGTACGGAGGAATGAGAGATGAGGAAAGTGGTGATCAGGGCTCAGCGTGTTCCGGGCGCCCTGTACTGATAGTGATAAGTGTGATAATAGTGTGTGCGGAGGAATGAGAGATGAGGGAAGGAGTGATCAGGGCTCAGAGTGTTCCGGGCGCCCTGTACTGATAGTGATAAGTGTGATAATAGTGAGTACGGAGGAATGAGAGCTGAGGAAAGGGGTGATCAGGGCTCAGCGTGTTCTGGGCACCCTGTACTGATAGTGATAAGTGTGATAATAGTGAGTACAGAGGAATGAGAGATGAGGGGAGGGGTGATCAGGGATCAGCGTATTCCGGGCGCCGTGTGATAATAGTGAGTACGGAGGAATGAGAGATGAGGGAAGGGGTGATCAGGGCTCAGCGTGTTCCGGGCGCCCTGTACGTGATAGTGATAAGTGTGATAATAGTGAGTATGGAGGAATGAGAGATGAGGGAAGGGGTGATCAGGGATCAGCATGTTCCGGGACCCCTGTACTGATAGTGATAAGTGTGATAATAGTGAGTACGGAGGAATGAGAGATGAGGGAAGGAGTTATCAGGGCTCAGCGTGTTCCGGGCGCCCTGTACTGATAGTGATAAGTGTGATAAAAGTGAGTACGGAGGAATGAGAGATAAGGGGAGGGGTGATCAGGGCTCAGCATGTTCCGGGCGCTCTGTACTGATAGTGATAAGTGTGATAATAGTGAGTACGGAGGAATGAGAGATGAGAGGAGGGGTGATAAGGGATCAGCGTGTTCCGGGCGCCCTGTACTGATAGTGATAAGTGTGATAATAGTGAGTACGGATGAATAAGGGGAGGGGTGATCAGGGCTCAGCGTGTTCCGGGCACCCTATACTGATAGTGATAAGTGTGATTATAGTGTGTGCGGAGGAATGAGAGATGAGGGAAGGAGTGATCAGGGCTCAGCGTGTTCCGGGCGCCCTGTACCGATAGTGATAAGCATGATAATAGTGAGTACGGAGGAATGAGAGCTGAGGGGAGGGGTGATCAGGGCTCAGCATGTTCCGGGCGCTCTGTACTGATAGCGATAAGTGTGATAATAGTGAGTACGGAGGAATGAGAGATGAGGAAAGGTGTGATCAGGGCTCAGCGTGTTCCGGGCGCCCTGTACTGATAGTGATAAGTGTGATAATAGTGAGTACGGAGGAATGAGGGAAGGGGTGATCAGGGATCAGTGTGTTCCGGGCGCCCTGTACTGATAGTGATAAGTGTGATAATAGTGAGTACGGAGGAATGAGAGATGAGGGAAGGGGTGATCAGGGCTCAGCGTGTTCCGGTCGCCCTGTACTGATAGTGATAAGTGTGATAATAGTTTGTACGGAGGAATGAGAGATGAGGGGAGGGGTGATCAGGGCTCAGCGTGTTCCGTGCGCCCTGTACTGATAGTGATAAGTGTGATAAAAGTGAGTAAGGAGGAATGAGAGATGAGGGGAGGGGTGATCAGGGCTCAGCATGTTCCGGGCACTCTGTACTGATAGTGATAAGTGTGATAATAGTGAGTACGGAGGAATGAGAGATGAGTGAAGGGGTGATCAGGGATCAGCGTGTTTCGGGCGCCCTGTACTGATAGTGATAAGTGTGATAATAGTGAGTACGGAGGAATGAGAGATGAGGGGAGGGGTGATCAGGGATCAGCGTGTTCCGGGCGCCCTGTACTGATAGTGATAAGTGTGATAATAGTAAGTACGGATGAATGAGGGGAGGGGTGATCAGGGCTCAGCGTGTTCCGTGCACCCTGTACTGATAGTGATAAGTGTGATTATTATGTGTGCGGAGGAATAAGAGATGAGGGAAGGAGTGATCAGGGCTCAGCGTGTTCCGGGCGCCCTGTACTGATAGTGATAAGCATGATAATAGTGAGTACGGAGGAATGAGAGATGAGGGGAGGGGTGATCAGGGCTCAGCATGTTCCGGGCGCTCTGTACTGATAGCGATAAGTGTGATAATAGTGAGTACAGAGGAATGAGAGATGAGGGGAGGGGTGATCATGGCTCAGCATGTTCCGGGCGCCCTGTACTGATAGTGATAAGTGTGATAATAGTGAGTACGGAGGAATGAGAGATGAGGGGAGGAGTGATCAGGGATCAGCGTGTTCCGGGCGCCCTGTACTAATAATGATAAGTGTGATAATAGTGAGTATGGAGGAATGAGAGATGAGGAAAGGTGTGATCAGGGCTCAGCGTGTTCCGGGCGCCCTGTACTGATAGTGATAAGTGTGATAATAGTGAGTACGGAGGAATGAGAGATGAGGGAAGGGGTGATCAGGGATCAGCGTGTTCCGTGCGCCCTGTACTGATAGTGATAAGTGTGATAATAGTGAGTACGGAGGAATGAGAGATGAGGGAAGGGGTGATCAGGGCTCAGCGTGTTCCGGGCGCCCTGTACTGATAGTGATAAGTGTGATAATAGTGTGTACGGAGGAAAGAGAGATGAGGGGAGGGGTGATCAGGGCTCAGCGTGTTCCGGGCGCCCTGTACTGATAGTGATAAGTGTGATAAAAGTGAGTACGGAGGAATGAGAGATAAGGGGAGGGGTGATCAGGGCTCAGCATGTTCCGGGCGCTCTGTACTGATAGTGATAAGTGTGATAATAGTGAGTACGGATGAATGAGAGATGAGGGAAGGGGGTGATCAGGGATCAGCGTGTTTCGGGCGCCCTGTACTGATAGTGATAAGTGTGATAATAGTGAGTACGGAGGAATGAGAGATGAGGGGAGGGGTGATCAGGGATCAGCGTGTTCCGGGCGCCCTGTACTGATAGTGATAAGTGTGATAATAGTGTGTACGGAGGAATGAGAGATGAGGGGAGGGGTGATCAGGGCTCAGCGTGTTCCGTGCGCCCTGTACTGATAGTGATAAGTGTGATAAAAGTGAGTAAGGAGGAATGAGAGATGAGGGGAGGGGTGATCAGGGCTCAGCATGTTCCGGGCACTCTGTACTGATAGTGATAAGTGTGATAATAGTGAGTACGGAGGAATGAGAGATGAGTGAAGGGGTGATCAGGGATCAGCGTGTTCCGGGCGCCCTGTACTGATAGTGATAAGTGTGATAATAGTGAGTACGGAGGAATGAGGGAAGGGGTGATCAGGGATCAGTGTGTTCCGGGCGCCCTGTACTGATAGTGATAAGTGTGATAATAGTGAGTACGGAGGAATGAGAGATGAGGGAAGGGGTGATCAGGGATCAGCGTGTTCCGTGCGCCCTGTACTGATAGTGATAAGTGTGATAATAGTGAGTACGGAGGAATGAGAGATGAGGGAAGGGGTGATCAGGGCTCAGCGTGTTCCGGGCGCCCTGTACTGATAGTGATAAGTGTGATAATAGTGTGTACGGAGGAAAGAGAGATGAGGGGAGGGGTGATCAGGGCTCAGCGTGTTCCGGGCGCCCTGTACTGATAGTGATAAGTGTGATAAAAGTGAGTACGGAGGAATGAGAGATAAGGGGAGGGGTGATCAGGGCTCAGCATGTTCCGGGCGCTCTGTACTGATAGTGATAAGTGTGATAATAGTGAGTACGGAGGAATGAGAGATGAGGGAAGGGGTGATCAGGGATCAGCGTGTTTCGGGCGCCCTGTACTGATAGTGATAAGTGTGATAATAGTGAGTACGGAGGAATGAGAGATGAGGGGAGGGGTGATCAGGGATCAGCGTGTTCCGGGCGCCCTGTACTGATAGTGATAAGTGTGATAATAGTGAGTACGGATGAATGAGGGGAGGGGTGATCAGGGCACAGCGTGTTCCGGGCACCCTGTACTGATAGTGATAAGTATGATTATTTTGTGTGCGGAGGAATGAGGGATGAGGGAAGGAGTGATCAGGGCTCAGCGTGTTCCGGGCGCCCTGTACTGATAGTGATAAGCATGATAATAGTGAGTACGGAGGAATGAGAGATGAGGGGAGGGGTGATCAGAGGTCAGCATGTTCCGGGCGCCCTGTACTGATAGTGATAAGTGTGATAATAGTGAGTACGGAGGAATGAGAGCTGAGGAAAGGGGTGATCAGGGCTCAGCGTGTTCTGGGCACCCTGTACTGATAGTGATAAGTGTGATAATAGTGAGTACGGAGGAATGAGAGATGAGGGGAGGGGTGATCAGGGATCAGCGTATTCCGGGCGCCGTGTGATAATAGTGAGTACGGAGGAATGAGAGATGAGGGAAGGGGTGATCAGGGCTCAGCGTGTTCCGGGCGCCCTGTACGTGATAGTGATAAGTGTGATAATAGTGAGTATGGAGGAATGAGAGATGAGGGAAGGGGTGATCAGGGATCAGCATGTTCCGGGACCCCTGTACTGATAGTGATAAGTGTGATAATAGTGAGTACGGAGGAATGAGAGATGAGGGAAGGAGTTATCAGGGCTCAGCGTGTTCCAGGCGCCCTGTACTAATAGTGATAAGTGTGATAATAGTGAGTACGGAGGAATGAGAGATGAGGGGAGGGGTGATCAGGGCTCAGCGTATTCCGGGCGCCCTGTACTGATAGTGATAAGTGTGATAATAGTGAGTACGGAGGAATGAGAGATGAGGGGAGGGGTGATCAGGGCTCAGCGTGTTCCGGGCGCCCTGTACTGATAGTGATAAGTGTGATAATAGTGAGTACGGAGGAATGAGAGATGAGGAAAGTGGTGATCAGGGCTCAGCGTGTTCCGGGCGCCCTGTACTGATAGTGATAAGTGTGATAATAGTGTGTGCGGAGGAATGAGAGATGAGGGAAGGAGTGATCAGGGCTCAGAGTGTTCCGGGCGCCCTGTACTGATAGTGATAAGTGTGATAATAGTGAGTACGGAGGAATGAGAGCTGAGGAAAGGGGTGATCAGGGCTCAGCGTGTTCTGGGCACCCTGTACTGATAGTGATAAGTGTGATAATAGTGAGTACAGAGGAATGAGAGATGAGGGGAGGGGTGATCAGGGATCAGCGTATTCCGGGCGCCGTGTGATAATAGTGAGTACGGAGGAATGAGAGATGAGGGAAGGGGTGATCAGGGCTCAGCGTGTTCCGGGCGCCCTGTACGTGATAGTGATAAGTGTGATAATAGTGAGTATGGAGGAATGAGAGATGAGGGAAGGGGTGATCAGGGATCAGCATGTTCCGGGACCCCTGTACTGATAGTGATAAGTGTGATAATAGTGAGTACGGAGGAATGAGAGATGAGGGAAGGAGTTATCAGGGCTCAGCGTGTTCCGGGCGCCCTGTACTGATAGTGATAAGTGTGATAAAAGTGAGTACGGAGGAATGAGAGATAAGGGGAGGGGTGATCAGGGCTCAGCATGTTCCGGGCGCTCTGTACTGATAGTGATAAGTGTGATAATAGTGAGTACGGAGGAATGAGAGATGAGAGGAGGGGTGATAAGGGATCAGCGTGTTCCGGGCGCCCTCTACTGATAGTGATAAGTGTGATAATAGTGAGTACGGATGAATAAGGGGAGGGGTGATCAGGGCTCAGCGTGTTCCGGGCACCCTATACTGATAGTGATAAGTGTGATTATAGTGTGTGCGGAGGAATGAGAGATGAGGGAAGGAGTGATCAGGGCTCAGCGTGTTCCGGGCGCCCTGTACCGATAGTGATAAGCATGATAATAGTGAGTACGGAGGAATGAGAGCTGAGGGGAGGGGTGATCAGGGCTCAGCATGTTCCGGGCGCTCTGTACTGATAGCGATAAGTGTGATAATAGTGAGTACGGAGGAATGAGAGATGAGGAAAGGTGTGATCAGGGCTCAGCGTGTTCCGGGCGCCCTGTACTGATAGTGATAAGTGTGATAATAGTGAGTACGGAGGAATGAGGGAAGGGGTGATCAGGGATCAGTGTGTTCCGGGCGCCCTGTACTGATAGTGATAAGTGTGATAATAGTGAGTACGGAGGAATGAGAGATGAGGGAAGGGGTGATCAGGGCTCAGCGTGTTCCGGTCGCCCTGTACTGATAGTGATAAGTGTGATAATAGTTTGTACGGAGGAATGAGAGATGAGGGGAGGGGTGATCAGGGCTCAGCGTGTTCCGTGCGCCCTGTACTGATAGTGATAAGTGTGATAAAAGTGAGTAAGGAGGAATGAGAGATGAGGGGAGGGGTGATCAGGGCTCAGCATGTTCCGGGCACTCTGTACTGATAGTGATAAGTGTGATAATAGTGAGTACGGAGGAATGAGAGATGAGTGAAGGGGTGATCAGGGATCAGCGTGTTTCGGGCGCCCTGTACTGATAGTGATAAGTGTGATAATAGTGAGTACGGAGGAATGAGAGATGAGGGGAGGGGTGATCAGGGATCAGCGTGTTCCGGGCGCCCTGTACTGATAGTGATAAGTGTGATAATAGTAAGTACGGATGAATGAGGGGAGGGGTGATCAGGGCTCAGCGTGTTCCGTGCACCCTGTACTGATAGTGATAAGTGTGATTATTATGTGTGCGGAGGAATAAGAGATGAGGGAAGGAGTGATCAGGGCTCAGCGTGTTCCGGGCGCCCTGTACTGATAGTGATAAGCATGATAATAGTGAGTACGGAGGAATGAGAGATGAGGGGAGGGGTGATCAGGGCTCAGCATGTTCCGGGCGCTCTGTACTGATAGCGATAAGTGTGATAATAGTGAGTACAGAGGAATGAGAGATGAGGGGAGGGGTGATCATGGCTCAGCATGTTCCGGGCGCCCTGTACTGATAGTGATAAGTGTGATAATAGTGAGTACGGAGGAATGAGAGATGAGGGGAGGAGTGATCAGGGATCAGCGTGTTCCGGGCGCCCTGTACTAATAATGATAAGTGTGATAATAGTGAGTATGGAGGAATGAGAGATGAGGAAAGGTGTGATCAGGGCTCAGCGTGTTCCGGGCGCCCTGTACTGATAGTGATAAGTGTGATAATAGTGAGTACGGAGGAATGAGAGATGAGGGAAGGGGTGATCAGGGATCAGCGTGTTCCGTGCGCCCTGTACTGATAGTGATAAGTGTGATAATAGTGAGTACGGAGGAATGAGAGATGAGGGAAGGGGTGATCAGGGCTCAGCGTGTTCCGGGCGCCCTGTACTGATAGTGATAAGTGTGATAATAGTGTGTACGGAGGAAAGAGAGATGAGGGGAGGGGTGATCAGGGCTCAGCGTGTTCCGGGCGCCCTGTACTGATAGTGATAAGTGTGATAAAAGTGAGTACGGAGGAATGAGAGATAAGGGGAGGGGTGATCAGGGCTCAGCATGTTCCGGGCGCTCTGTACTGATAGTGATAAGTGTGATAATAGTGAGTACGGATGAATGAGAGATGAGGGAAGGGGTGATCAGGGATCAGCGTGTTTCGGGCGCCCTGTACTGATAGTGATAAGTGTGATAATAGTGAGTACGGAGGAATGAGAGATGAGGGGAGGGGTGATCAGGGATCAGCGTGTTCCGGGCGCCCTGTACTGATAGTGATAAGTGTGATAATAGTGTGTACGGAGGAATGAGAGATGAGGGGAGGGGTGATCAGGGCTCAGCGTGTTCCGTGCGCCCTGTACTGATAGTGATAAGTGTGATAAAAGTGAGTAAGGAGGAATGAGAGATGAGGGGAGGGGTGATCAGGGCTCAGCATGTTCCGGGCACTCTGTACTGATAGTGATAAGTGTGATAATAGTGAGTACGGAGGAATGAGAGATGAGTGAAGGGGTGATCAGGGATCAGCGTGTTCCGGGCGCCCTGTACTGATAGTGATAAGTGTGATAATAGTGAGTACGGAGGAATGAGGGAAGGGGTGATCAGGGATCAGTGTGTTCCGGGCGCCCTGTACTGATAGTGATAAGTGTGATAATAGTGAGTACGGAGGAATGAGAGATGAGGGAAGGGGTGATCAGGGCTCAGCGTGTTCCGGGCGCCCTGTACTGATAGTGATAAGTGTGATAATAGTGTGTACGGAGGAATGAGAGATGAGGGGAGGGGTGATCAGGGCTCAGCGTGTTCCGTGCGCCCTGTACTGATAGTGATAAGTGTGATAAAAGTGAGTAAGGAGGAATGAGAGATGAGGGGAGGGGTGATCAGGGCTCAGCATGTTCCGGGCACTCTGTACTGATAGTGATAAGTGTGATAATAGTGAGTACGGAGGAATGAGAGATGAGTGAAGGGGTGATCAGGGATCAGCGTGTTTCGGGCGCCCTGTACTGATAGTGATAAGTGTGATAATAGTGAGTACGGAGGAATGAGAGATGAGGGGAGGGGTGATCAGGGATCAGCGTGTTCCGGGCGCCCTGTACTGATAGTGATAAGTGTGATAATAGTGAGTACGGATGAATGAGGGGAGGGGTGATCAGGGCTCAGCGTGTTCCGTGCACCCTGTACTGATAGTGATAAGTGTGATTATTATGTGTGCGGAGGAATGAGAGATGAGGGAAGGAGTGATCAGGGCTCAGCGTGTTCCGGGCGCCCTGTACTGATAGTGATAAGCATGATAATAGTGAGTACGGAGGAATGAGAGATGAGGGGAGGGGTGATCAGGGCTCAGCATGTTCCGGGCGCTCTGTACTGATAGCGATAAGTGTGATAATAGTGAGTACAGAGGAATGAGAGATGAGGGGAGGGGTGATCATGGCTCAGCATGTTCCGGGCGCCCTGTACTGATAGTGATAAGTGTGATAATAGTGAGTACGGAGGAATGAGAGATGAGGGGAGGAGTGATCAGGGATCAGCGTGTTCCGGGCGCCCTGTACTAATAATGATAAGTGTGATAATAGTGAGTATGGAGGAATGAGAGATGAGGAAAGGTGTGATCAGGGCTCAGCGTGTTCCGGGCGCCCTGTACTGATAGTGATAAGTGTGATAATAGTGAGTACGGAGGAATGAGAGATGAGGGAAGGGGTGATCAGGGATCAGCGTGTTCCGTGCGCCCTGTACTGATAGTGATAAGTGTGATAATAGTGAGTACGGAGGAATGAGAGATGAGGGAAGGGGTGATCAGGGCTCAGCGTGTTCCGGGCGCCCTGTACTGATAGTGATAAGTGTGATAATAGTGTGTACGGAGGAAAGAGAGATGAGGGGAGGGGTGATCAGGGCTCAGCGTGTTCCGGGCGCCCTGTACTGATAGTGATAAGTGTGATAAAAGTGAGTACGGAGGAATGAGAGATAAGGGGAGGGGTGATCAGGGCTCAGCATGTTCCGGGCGCTCTGTACTGATAGTGATAAGTGTGATAATAGTGAGTACGGAGGAATGAGAGATGAGGGAAGGGGTGATCAGGGATCAGCGTGTTTCGGGCGCCCTGTACTGATAGTGATAAGTGTGATAATAGTGAGTACGGAGGAATGAGAGATGAGGGGAGGGGTGATCAGGGATCAGCGTGTTCCGGGCGCCCTGTACTGATAGTGATAAGTGTGATAATAGTGAGTACGGATGAATGAGGGGAGGGGTGATCAGGGCACAGCGTGTTCCGGGCACCCTGTACTGATAGTGATAAGTATGATTATTTTGTGTGCGGAGGAATGAGGGATGAGGGAAGGAGTGATCAGGGCTCAGCGTGTTCCGGGCGCCCTGTACTGATAGTGATAAGCATGATAATAGTGAGTACGGAGGAATGAGAGATGAGGGGAGGGGTGATCAGAGCTCAGCATGTTCCGGGCGCCCTGTACTGATAGTGATAAGTGTGATAATAGTGAGTACGGAGGAATGAGAGCTGAGGAAAGGGGTGATCAGGGCTCAGCGTGTTCTGGGCACCCTGTACTGATAGTGATAAGTGTGATAATAGTGAGTACGGAGGAATGAGAGATGAGGGGAGGGGTGATCAGGGATCAGCGTATTCCGGGCGCCGTGTGATAATAGTGAGTACGGAGGAATGAGAGATGAGGGAAGGGGTGATCAGGGCTCAGCGTGTTCCGGGCGCCCTGTACGTGATAGTGATAAGTGTGATAATAGTGAGTATGGAGGAATGAGAGATGAGGGAAGGGGTGATCAGGGATCAGCATGTTCCGGGACCCCTGTACTGATAGTGATAAGTGTGATAATAGTGAGTACGGAGGAATGAGAGATGAGGGAAGGAGTTATCAGGGCTCAGCGTGTTCCAGGCGCCCTGTACTAATAGTGATAAGTGTGATAATAGTGAGTACGGAGGAATGAGAGATGAGGGGAGGGGTGATCTTGGCTCAGCGTATTCCGGGCGCCCTGTACTGATAGTGATAAGTGTGATAATAGTGAGTACGGAGGAATGAGAGATGAGGGGAGGGGTGATCAGGGCTCAGCGTGTTCCGGGCGCCCTGTACTGATAGTGATAAGTGTGATAATAGTGAGTACGGAGGAATGAGAGATGAGGAAAGTGGTGATCAGGGCTCAGCGTGTTCCGGGCGCCCTGTACTGATAGTGATAAGTGTGATAATAGTGTGTGCGGAGGAATGAGAGATGAGGGAAGGAGTGATCAGGGCTCAGAGTGTTCCGGGCGCCCTGTACTGATAGTGATAAGTGTGATAATAGTGAGTACGGAGGAATGAGAGCTGAGGAAAGGGGTGATCAGGGCTCAGCGTGTTCTGGGCGCCCTGTACTGATAGTGATAAGTGTGATAATAGTGAGTACGGAGGAATGAGAGATGAGGGGAGGGGTGATCAGGGATCAGCGTATTCCGGGCGCCGTGTGATAATAGTGAGTACGGAGGAATGATAGATGAGGGAAGGGGTGATCAGGGCTCAGCGTGTTCCGGGCGCCCTGTACGTGATAGTGATAAGTGTGATAATAGTGAGTATGGAGGAATGAGAGATGAGGGAAGGGGTGATCAGGGATCAGCATGTTCCGGGACCCCTGTACTGATAGTGATAAGTGTGATAATAGTGAGTACGGAGGAATGAGAGATGAGGGAAGGGGTGATCAGGGCTCAGCGTGTTCCGGGCGCCCTGTACTGATAGTGATAAGTGTGATAATAGTGTGTACGGAGGAAAGAGAGATGAGGGGAGGGGTGATCAGGGCTCAGCGTGTTCCGGGCGCCCTGTACTGATAGTGATAAGTGTGATAAAAGTGAGTACGGAGGAATGAGAGATAAGGGGAGGGGTGATCAGGGCTCAGTGTGTTCCGGGCGCCCTGTACTGATAGTGATAAGTGTGATAATAGTGAGTACGGAGAAATGAGAGATGAGGGAAGGGGTGATCAGGGCTCAGCGTGTTCCGGGCGCCCTGTACTGATAGTGATAAGTGTGATAATAGTGAGTACGGAGAAATGAGAGATGAGGGAAGGGGTGATCAGGGCTCAGCGTGTTCCGGGCGCCCTGTACTGATAGTGATAAGTGTGATAATAGTGTGTACGGAGGAATGAGAGATGAGGGGAGGGGTGATCAGGGCTCAGCGTGTTCCGTGCGCCCTGTACTGATAGTGATAAGTGTGATAAAAGTGAGTAAGGAGGAATGAGAGATGAGGGGAGGGGTGATCAGGGCTTAGCATGTTCCGGGCACTCTGTACTGATAGTGATAAGTGTGATAATAGTGAGTACGGAGGAATGAGAGATGAGTGAAGGGGTGATCAGGGATCAGCGTGTTTCGGGCGCCCTGTACTGATAGTGATAAGTGTGATAATAGTGAGTACGGAGGAATGAGAGATGAGGGGAGGGGTGATCAGGGATCAGCGTGTTCCGGGCGCCCTGTACTGATAGTGATAAGTGTGATAATAGTGAGTACGGATGAATGAGGGGAGGGGTGATCAGGGCTCAGCGTGTTCCGTGCACCCTGTACTGATAGTGATAAGTGTGATTATTATGTGTGCGGAGGAATGAGAGATGAGGGAAGGAGTGATCAGGGCTCAGCGTGTTCCGGGCGCCCTGTACTGATAGTGATAAGCATGATAATAGTGAGTACGGAGGAATGAGAGATGAGGGGAGGGGTGATCAGGGCTCAGCATGTTCCGGGCGCTCTGTACTGATAGCGATAAGTGTGATAATAGTGAGTACAGAGGAATGAGAGATGAGGGGAGGGGTGATCATGGCTCAGCATGTTCCGGGCGCCCTGTACTGATAGTGATAAGTGTGATAATAGTGAGTACGGAGGAATGAGAGATGAGGGGAGGAGTGATCAGGGATCAGCGTGTTCCGGGCGCCCTGTACTAATAATGATAAGTGTGATAATAGTGAGTATGGAGGAATGAGAGATGAGGAAAGGTGTGATCAGGGCTCAGCGTGTTCCGGGCGCCCTGTACTGATAGTGATAAGTGTGATAATAGTGAGTACGGAGGAATGAGAGATGAGGGAAGGGGTGATCAGGGATCAGCGTGTTCCGTGCGCCCTGTACTGATAGTGATAAGTGTGATAATAGTGAGTACGGAGGAATGAGAGATGAGGGAAGGGGTGATCAGGGCTCAGCGTGTTCCGGGCGCCCTGTACTGATAGTGATAAGTGTGATAATAGTGTGTACGGAGGAAAGAGAGATGAGGGGAGGGGTGATCAGGGCTCAGCGTGTTCCGGGCGCCCTGTACTGATAGTGATAAGTGTGATAAAAGTGAGTACGGAGGAATGAGAGATAAGGGGAGGGGTGATCAGGGCTCAGCATGTTCCGGGCGCTCTGTACTGATAGTGATAAGTGTGATAATAGTGAGTACGGAGGAATGAGAGATGAGGGAAGGGGTGATCAGGGATCAGCGTGTTTCGGGCGCCCTGTACTGATAGTGATAAGTGTGATAATAGTGAGTACGGAGGAATGAGAGATGAGGGGAGGGGTGATCAGGGATCAGCGTGTTCCGGGCGCCCTGTACTGATAGTGATAAGTGTGATAATAGTGAGTACGGATGAATGAGGGGAGGGGTGATCAGGGCACAGCGTGTTCCAGGCACCCTGTACTGATAGTGATAAGTATGATTATTTTGTGTGCGGAGGAATGAGGGATGAGGGAAGGAGTGATCAAGGCTCAGCGTGTTCCGGGCGCCCTGTACTGATAGTGATAAGCATGATAATAGTGAGTACGGAGGAATGAGAGATGAGGGGAGGGGTGATCAGAGCTCAGCATGTTCCGGGCGCCCTGTACTGATAGTGATAAGTGTGATAATAGTGAGTACGGAGGAATGAGAGCTGAGGAAAGGGGTGATCAGGGCTCAGCGTGTTCTGGGCACCCTGTACTGATAGTGATAAGTGTGATAATAGTGAGTACGGAGGAATGAGAGATGAGGGGAGGGGTGATCAGGGATCAGCGTATTCCGGGCGCCGTGTGATAATAGTGAGTACGGAGGAATGAGAGATGAGGGAAGGGGTGATCAGGGCTCAGCGTGTTCCGGGCGCCCTGTACGTGATAGTGATAAGTGTGATAATAGTGAGTATGGAGGAATGAGAGATGAGGGAAGGGGTGATCAGGGATCAGCATGTTCCGAGACCCCTGTACTGATAGTGATAAGTGTGATAATAGTGAGTACGGAGGAATGAGAGATGAGGGAAGGAGTTATCAGGGCTCAGCGTGTTCCAGGCGCCCTGTACTAATAGTGATAAGTGTGATAATAGTGAGTACGGAGGAATGAGAGATGAGGGGAGGGGTGATCAGGGCTCAGCGTATTCCGGGCGCCCTGTACTGATAGTGATAAGTGTGATAATAGTGAGTACGGAGGAATGAGAGATGAGGGGAGGGGTGATCAGGGCTCAGCGTGTTCCGGGCGCCCTGTACTGATAGTGATAAGTGTGATAATAGTGAGTACGGAGGAATGAGAGATGAGGAAAGTGGTGATCAGGGCTCAGCGTGTTCCGGGCGCCCTGTACTGATAGTGATAAGTGTGATAATAGTGTGTGCGGAGGAATGAGAGATGAGGGAAGGAGTGATCAGGGCTCAGAGTGTTCCGGGCGCCCTGTACTGATAGTGATAAGTGTGATAATAGTGAGTACGGAGGAATGAGAGCTGAGGAAAGGGGTGATCAGGGCTCAGCGTGTTCTGGGCGCCCTGTACTGATAGTGATAAGTGTGATAATAGTGAGTACGGAGGAATGAGAGATGAGGGGAGGGGTGATCAGGGATCAGCGTATTCCGGGCGCCGTGTGATAATAGTGAGTACGGAGGAATGATAGATGAGGGAAGGGGTGATCAGGGCTCAGCGTGTTCCGGGCGCCCTGTACGTGATAGTGATAAGTGTGATAATAGTGAGTATGGAGGAATGAGAGATGAGGGAAGGGGTGATCAGGGATCAGCATGTTCCGGGACCCCTGTACTGATAGTGATAAGTGTGATAATAGTGAGTACGGAGGAATGAGAGATGAGGGAAGGAGTTATCAGGGCTCAGCGTGTTCCGGGCTCCCTGTACTGATAGTGATAAGTGTGATAATAGTGAGTACGGAGGAATGAGAGATGAGGGAAGGAGTGATCAGGGGTCAGCGTGATCCGGGCACCCTGTACTGATAGTGATAAGTGTGATAATAGTGTGTATGGATAAATGAGAGATGAGGGGAGGGGTGATCAGTGCTCAGCGTGTTCCGGGCGCCCTGTACTAATAGTGATAAGTGTGATAATAGTGAGTACGGAGGAATGAGAGATGAGGGGAGGGGTGATCAGGGCTCAGCGTATTCCGGGCGCCCTGTACTGATAGTGATAAGTGTGATAATAGTGAGTACGGAGGAATGAGAGATGAGGGGAGGGGTGATCAGGGCTCAGCGTGTTCCGGGCGCCCTGTACTGATAGTGATAAGTGTGATAATAGTGAGTACGGAGGAATGAGAGATGAGGAAAGTGGTGATCAGGGCTCAGCGTGTTCCGGGCGCCCTGTACTGATAGTGATAAGTGTGATAATAGTGTGTGCAGAGGAATGAGAGATGAGGGAAGGAGTGATCAGGACTCAGCATGTTCCGGGCGCCCTGTACTGATAGTGATAAGTGTGATAATAGTGAGTACGGAGGAATGAGAGATGAGGGGAGGGGTGATCAGGGCTCAGCGTGTTCCGGGCGCCCTGTACTGATAGTGATAAGTGTGATAAAAGTGAGTACGGAGGAATGAGAGATGAGGGGAGGGGTGATCATAGCTCAGCGTATTCCGGGCGCCCTGTACTGATAGTGATAAGTGTGATAATAGTGAGTACGGAGGAATGAGAGATGAGGGGAGGGGTGATCAGGGCTCAGCGTGTTCCGGGCGCCCTGTACTGATAGTGATAAGTGTGATAAAAGTGAGTACGGAGGAATGAGAGATGAGGGGAGGGGTGATCATAGCTCAGCGTATTCCGGGCGCCCTGTACTGATAGTGATAAGTGTGATAATAGTGAGTATGGAGGAATGAGAGATGAGGGAAGGGGTAATCAGGGCTCAGCATGTTCCGGGCGCTCTGTACTGATAGTGATAAGTGTGATAATAGTGAGTACGGAGGAATGAGAGATGAGGAAAGGGGTGATCAGGGCTCAGCGTGTTCCGGGCGCCCTGTACTGATAGTGATAAGTGTGATAATAGTGAGTACGGAGGAATGAGAGATGAGGGAAGGAGTGATCAGGGCTCAGAGTGTTCCGGGCGCCCTGTACTGATAGTGATAAGTGTGATAATAGTGAGTACGGAGGAATGAGAGCTGAGGGGAGGGGTGATCAGGGATCAGCGTATTCTGGGCGCCGTGTGATAATAGTGAGTACGGAGGAATGAGAGATGAGGGAAGGAGTGATCAGGGCTCAGCGTGTTCCGGGCGCCCTGTACTGATAGTGATAAGTGTGATAATAGTGAGTATGGAGGAATGAGAGACGAGGGAAGGGGTAATCAGGGCTCAGCATGTTCCGGGCGCTCTGTACTGATAGTGATAAGTGTGATAATAGTGAGTACGGAGGAATGAGAGATGAGGGAAGGGGTGATCAGGGATCAGCATGTTCCGGGACCCCTGTACTGATAGTGATAAGTGTGATAATAGTGAGTACGGAGGAATGAGAGATGAGGGAAGGAGTTATCAGGGCTCAGCGTGTTCCGGGCGCCCTATACTGATAGTGATAAGTGTGATAATAGTGAGTACGGAGGAATGAGAGATGAGGGAAGGAGTTATCAGGGCTCAGCGTGATCCGGGCACCCTGTACTGATAGTGATAAGTGTGATAATAGTGTGTATGGAGGAATGAGAGATGAGGGGAGGGGTGATCAGGGCTCAGCGTGTTCCGGGCGCCTTGTACTGATAGTGATAAGTGTGATAATAGTGTGTACGGAGGAAAGAGAGATGAGGGGAGGGGTGATCAGGGCTCAGCATGTTCCGGGCGCCCTGTACCGATAGTGATAAGCATGATAATAGTGAGTACGGAGGAATGAGAGCTGAGGGGAGGGGTGATCAGGGTTCAGCATGTTCCGGGCGCTCTGTACTGATAGCGATAAGTGTGATAATAGTGAGTACGGATGAATGAGAGATGAGGGGAGGGGTGATCAGGGCTCAGCATGTTCCGGGCGCCCTGTACTGATAGTGATAAGTGTGATAATAGTGAGTACGGAGGAATGAGGGAAGGGGTGATCAGGAATCAGTGTGTTCCGGGCGCCCTGTACTGATAGTGATAAGTGTGATAATAGTAAGTACGGAGGAATGAGAGATGAGGGAAGGGGTGATCAGGGCTCAGCGTGTTCCGGGCGCCCTGTACTGATAGTGATAAGTGTTATAATAGTGTGTACGGAGGAATGAGAGATGAGGGGAGGGGTGATCAGGGCTCAGCGTGTTCCGGGCGCCCTGTACTGATAGTGATAAGTGTGATAAAAGTGAGTACGGAGGAATGAGAGATGAGGAGAGGGGTGATCAGGGCTCAGCATGTTCCGGGCGCCCTGTACTGATAGTGATAAGTGTGATAATAGTGAGTACGGAGGAATGAGAGATGAGTGAAGGGGTGATCAGGGATCAGCGTGTTTCGGGCGCCCTGTACTGATAGTGATAAGTGTGATAATAGTGAGTACGGAGGAATGAGAGATGAGGAAAGTGGTGATCAGGGCTCAGCGTGTTCCGGGCGCCCTGTACTGATAGTGATAAGTGTGATAATAGTGTGTGCGGAGGAATGAGAGATGAGGGAAGGAGTGATCAGGGCTCAGAGTGTTACGGGCGCCCTGTACTGATAGTGATAAGTGTGATAATAGTGAGTACGGAGGAATGAGAGCTGAGGAAAGGGGTGATCAGGGCTCAGCGTGTTCTGGGCGCCCTGTACTGATAGTGATAAGTGTGATAATAGTGAGTACGGATGAATGAGGGGAGGGGTGATTGAGGGGAGGGGTGATCAGGGCACAGCGTGTTCCGGGCACCCTGTACTGATAGTGATAAGTGTGATTATTATGTGTGCGGAGGAATGAGAGATGAGGGAAGGAGTGATCAGGGCTCAGCGTGTTCCGGGCGCCCTGTACTGATAGTGATAAGCATGATAATAGTGAGTACGGAGGAATGAGAGATGAGGGGAGGGGTGATCATGGCTCAGCATGTTCCGGGCGCCCTGTACTGATAGTGATAAGTGTGATAATAGTGAGTACGGAGGAATGAGAGCTGAGGAAAGGGGTGATCAGGGCTCAGCGTGTTCTGGGCGCCCTGTACTGATAGTGATAAGTGTGATAATAGTGAGTACGGAGAAATGAGAGATGAGGGGAGGGGTGATCAGGGATCAGCGTATTCCGGGCGCCGTGTGATAATAGTGAGTACGGAGGAATGAGAGATGAGGGAAGGGGTGATCAGGGCTCAGCGTGTTCCGGGCGCCCTGCACATGATAGTGATAAGTGTGATAATAGTGAGTATGGAGGAATGAGAGATGAGGGAAGGGGTGATCAGGGATCAGCATGTTCCGGGACCCCTGTACTGATAGTGATAAGTGTGATAATAGTGAGTACGGAGGAATGAGAGATGAGGGAAGGAGTGATCAGGGCTTAGCGTGATCCGGGCACCCTGTACTGATAGTGATAAGTGTGATAATAGTGTGTATGGATAAATGAGAGATGAGGGGAGGGGTGATCAGGGCTCAGCGTGTTCCAGGCGCCCTGTACTAATAGTGATAAGTGTGATAATAGTGAGTACGGAGGAATGAGAGATGAGGGGAGGGGTGATCAGGGCTCAGCGTTTTCCGGGCGCCCTGTACTGATAGTGATAAGTGTGATAATAGTGAGTACGGAGGAATGAGAGATGAGGGGAGGGGTGATCAGGGCTCAGCGTGTTCCGGGCGCCCTGTACTGATAGTGATAAGTGTGATAATAGTGAGTACGGAGGAATGAGAGCTGAGGAAAGGGGTGATCAGGGCTCAGCGTGTTCTGGGCGCCCTGTACTGATAGTGATAAGTGTGATAATAGTGAGTACGGAGGAATGAGAGATGAGGGGAGGGGTGATCAGGGATCAGCGTATTCCGGGCGCCGTGTGATAATAGTGAGTACGGAGGAATGAGAGATGAGGGAAGGGGTGATCAGGGCTCAGCGTGTTCCGGGCGCCCTGTACGTGATAGTGATAAGTGTGATAATAGTGAGTATGGAGGAATGAGAGATGAGGGAAGGGGTGATCAGGGATCAGCATGTTCCGGGACCCCTGTACTGATAGTGATAAGTGTGATAATAGTGAGTACGGAGGAATGAGAGATGAGGGGAGGGGTGATCAGGGCTCAGTGTATTCCGGGCGCCCTGTACTGATAGTGATAAGTGTGATAATAGTGAGTACGGAGGAATGAGAGATGAGGGAAGGAGTGATCAGGGCTCAGCGTGATCCGGGCACCCTGTACTGATAGTGATAAGTGTGATAATAGTGTGTATGGATAAATGAGAGATGAGGGGAGGGGTGATCAGGGCTCAGCGTGTTCCGGGCGCACTGTACTAATAGTGATAAGTGTGATAATAGTGAGTACGGAGGAATGAGAGATGAGGGGAGGGGTGATCAGGGCTCAGCGTATTCCGGGCGCCCTGTACTGATAGTGATAAGTGTGATAATAGTGAGTACGGAGGAATGAGAGATGAGGGGAGGGGTGATAAGGGATCAGCGTGTTCCGGGCGCCCTGTACTGATAGTGATAAGTGTGATAATAGTGAGTACGGATGAATAAGGGGAGGGGTGATCAGGGCTCAGCGTGTTCCGGGCACCCTATACTGATAGTGATAAGTGTGATTATAGTGTGTGCGGAGGAATGAGAGATGAGGGAAGGAGTGATCAGGGCTCAGCGTGTTCCGGGCGCCCTGTACCGATAGTGATAAGCATGATAATAGTGAGTACGGAGGAATGAGAGCTGAGGGGAGGGGTGATCAGGGCTCAGCATGTTCCGGGCGCTCTGTACTGATAGCGATAAGTGTGATAATAGTGAGTACGGAGGAATGAGAGATGAGGAAAGGTGTGATCAGGGCTCAGCGTGTTCCGGGTGCCCTGTACTGATAGTGATAAGTGTGATAATAGTGAGTACGGAGGAATGAGGGAAGGGGTGATCAGGGATCAGTGTGTTCCGGTTGCCCTGTACTGATAGTGATAAGTGTGATAATAGTGAGTACGGAGGAATGAGAGATGAGGGAAGGGGTGATCAGGGCTCAGCTTGTTCCGGGCGCCCTGTACTGATAGTGATAAGTGTGATAATAGTGTGTACGGAGGAATGAGAGATGAGGGGAGGGGTGATCAGGGCTCAGCGTGTTCCGTGCGCCCTGTACTGATAGTGATAAGTGTGATAAAAGTGAGTAAGGAGAAATGAGAGATGAGGGGAGGGGTGATCAGGGCTCAGCATGTTCCGGGCGCTCTGTACTGATAGTGATAAGTGTGATAATAGTGAGTACGGAGGAATGAGAGATGAGTGAAGGGGTGATCAGGGATCAGCGTGTTCCGGGCGCCCTGTACTGATAGTGATAAGCATGATAATAGTGAGTACGGAGGAATGAGAGATGAGGGGAGGGGTGATCAGGGATCAGCGTGTTCCGGGCGCCCTGTACTGATAGTGATAAGTGTGATAATAGTGAGTACGGATGAATGAGGGGAGGGGTGATCAGGGCTCAGCGTGTTCCGGGCACCCTGTACTGATAGTGATAAGTGTGATTATTATGTGTGCGGAGGAATGAGAGATGAGGGGAGGAGTGATCAGGGCTCAGCGTGTTCCGGGCGCCCTGTACTGATAGTGATAAGCATGATAATAGTGAGTACGGAGGAATGAGAGATGAGGGGAGGGGTGATCAGGGCTCAGCATGTTCCGGGCGCTCTGTACTGATAGCGATAAGTGTGATAATAGTGAGTACAGAGGAATGAGAGATGAGGGGAGGGGTGATCATGGCTCAGCATGTTCCGGGCGCCCTGTACTGATAGTGATAAGTGTGATAATAGTGAGTACGGAGGAATGAGAGATGAGGGGAGGAGTGATCAGGGATCAGCGTGTTCCGGGCGCCCTGTACTAATAATGATAAGTGTGATAATAGTGAGTATGGAGGAATGAGAGATGAGGAAAGGTGTGATCAGGGCTCAGCGTGTTCCGGGCGCCCTGTACTGATAGTGATAAGTGTGATAATAGTGAGTACGGAGGAATGAGAGATGAGGGAAGGGGTGATCAGGGATCAGCGTGTTCCGTGCGCCCTGTACTGATAGTGATAAGTGTGATAATAGTGAGTACGGAGGAATGAGAGATGAGGGAAGGAGTGATCAGGGCTCAGCTTGATCCGGGCACCCTGTACTGATAGTGATAAGTGTGATAATAGTGTGTATGGATAAATGAGAGATGAGGGGAGGGGTGATCAGGGCTCAGCGTGTTCCGGGCGCCCTGTACTAATAGTGATAAGTGTGATAATAGTGAGTACGGAGGAATGAGAGATGAGGGGAGGGGTGATCAGGGCTCAGCGTGTTCCGGGCGCCCTGTACTGATAGTGATAAGTGTGATAATAGTGAGTACGGAGGAATGAGAGATGAGGAAAGTGGTGATCAGGGCTCAGCGTGTTCCGGGCGCCCTGTACTGATAGTGATAAGTGTGATAATAGTGTGTGCGGAGGAATGAGAGATGAGGGAAGGAGTGATCAGGACTCAGCATGTTCCGGGCGCCCTGTACTGATAGTGATAAGTGTGATAATAGTGAGTACGGAGGAATGAGAGCTGAGGGGAGGGGTGATCAGGGATCAGCGTATTCCGGGCGCCGTGTGATAATAGTGAGTACGGAGGAATGAGAGATGAGGGAAGGGGTGATCAGGGCTCAGCGTGTTCCGGGCGCCTTGTACTGATAGTGATAAGTGTGATAATAGTGTGTACGGAGGAAAGAGAGATGAGGGGAGGGGTGATCAGGGCTCAGCGTGTTCCGGGCGCCCTGTACTGATAGTGATAAGTGTGATAATAGTGAGTACGGAGGAATGAGAGATGAGGGAAGGGGTGATCAGGGATCAGCGTGTTTCGGGCGCCCTGTACTGATAGTGATAAGTGTGATAATAGTGAGTACGGAGGAATGAGAGATGAGGGGAGGGGTGATCAGGGATCAGCGTGTTCCGGGCGCCCTGTACTGATAGTGATAAGTGTGATAATAGTGAGTACGGATGAATGAGGGGAGGGGTGATCAGGGCACAGCGTGTTCCGGGCACCCTGTACTGATAGTGATAAGTGTGATTATTATGTGTGCGGAGGAATGAGAGATGAGGGAAGGAGTGATCAGGGCTCAGCGTGTTCCGGGCGCCCTGTACTGATAGTGATAAGCATGATAATAGTGAGTACGGAGGAATGAGAGATGAGGGGAGGGGTGATCAGAGCTCAGCATGTTCCGGGCGCCCTGTACTGATAGTGATAAGTGTGGTAATAGTGAGTACGGAGGAATGAGAGCTGAGGAAAGGGGTGATCAGGGCTCAGCGTGTTCTGGGCGCCCTGTACTGATAGTGATAAGTGTGATAATAGTGAGTACGGAGGAATGAGAGAAGAGGGGAGGGGTGATCAGGGATCAGCGTATTCCGGGCGCCGTGTGATAATAGTGAGTACGGAGGAATGAGAGATGAGGGAAGGGGTGATCAGGGCTCAGCGTGTTCCGGGCGCCCTGTACGTGATAGTGATAAGTGTGATAATAGTGAGTATGGAGGAATGAGAGATGAGGGAAGGGGTGATCAGGGATCAGCATGTTCCGGGACCCCTGTACTGATAGTGATAAGTGTGATAATAGTGAGTACGGAGGAATGAGAGATGAGGGAAGGAGTTATCAGGGCTCAGCGTGTTCCGGGCGCCCTGTACTGATAGTGATAAGTGTGATAATAGTGAGTACGGAGGAATGAGAGATGAGGGAAGGAGTGATCAGGGCTTAGCGTGATCCGGGCACCCTGTACTGATAGTGATAAGTGTGATAATAGTGTGTATGGATAAATGAGAGATGAGGGGAGGGGTGATCAGGGCTCAGCGTGTTCCAGGCGCCCTGTACTAATAGTGATAAGTGTGATAATAGTGAGTACGGAGGAATGAGAGATGAGGGGAGGGGTGATCAGGGCTCAGCGTATTCCGGGCGCCCTGTACTGATAGTGATAAGTGTGATAATAGTGAGTACGGAGGAATGAGAGATGAGGGAAGGAGTGATCAGGGCTCAGCGTGATCCGGGCACCCTGTACTGATAGTGATAAGTGTGATAATAGTGTGTATGGATAAATGAGAGATGAGGGGAGGGGTGATCAGGGCTCAGCGTGTTCCGGGCGCCCTGTACTAATAGTGATAAGTGTGATAATAGTGAGTACGGAGGAATGAGAGATGAGGGGAGGGGTGATCAGGGCTCAGCGTATTCCGGGCGCCCTGTACTGATAGTGATAAGTGTGATAATAGTGAGTACGGAGGAATGAGAGATGAGAGGAGGGGTGATAAGGGATCAGCGTGTTCCGGGCGCCCTGTACTGATAGTGATAAGTGTGATAATAGTGAGTACGGATGAATAAGGGGAGGGGTGATCAGGGCTCAGCGTGTTCCGGGCACCCTATACTGATAGTGATAAGTGTGATTATAGTGTGTGCGGAGGAATGAGAGATGAGGGAAGGAGTGATCAGGGCTCAGCGTGTTCCGGGCGCCCTGTACCGATAGTGATAAGCATGATAATAGTGAGTACGGAGGAATGAGAGCTGAGGGGAGGGGTGATCAGGGCTCAGCATGTTCCGGGCGCTCTGTACTGATAGCGATAAGTGTGATAATAGTGAGTACGGAGGAATGAGAGATGAGGAAAGGTGTGATCAGGGCTCAGCGTGTTCCGGGCGCCCTGTACTGATAGTGATAAGTGTGATAATAGTGAGTACGGAGGAATGAGGGAAGGGGTGATCAGGGATCAGTGTGTTCCGGGCGCCCTGTACTGATAGTGATAAGTGTGATAATAGTGAGTACGGAGGAATGAGAGATGAGGGAAGGGGTGATCAGGGCTCAGCGTGTTCCGGTCGCCCTGTACTGATAGTGATAAGTGTGATAATAGTTTGTACGGAGGAATGAGAGATGAGGGGAGGGGTGATCAGGGCTCAGCGTGTTCCGTGCGCCCTGTACTGATAGTGATAAGTGTGATAAAAGTGAGTAAGGAGGAATGAGAGATGAGGGGAGGGGTGATCAGGGCTCAGCATGTTCCGGGCACTCTGTACTGATAGTGATAAGTGTGATAATAGTGAGTACGGAGGAATGAGAGATGAGTGAAGGGGTGATCAGGGATCAGCGTGTTTCGGGCGCCCTGTACTGATAGTGATAAGTGTGATAATAGTGAGTACGGAGGAATGAGAGATGAGGGGAGGGGTGATCAGGGATCAGCGTGTTCCGGGCGCCCTGTACTGATAGTGATAAGTGTGATAATAGTGAGTACGGATGAATGAGGGGAGGGGTGATCAGGGCTCAGCGTGTTCCGTGCACCCTGTACTGATAGTGATAAGTGTGATTATTATGTGTGCGGAGGAATAAGAGATGAGGGAAGGAGTGATCAGGGCTCAGCGTGTTCCGGGCGCCCTGTACTGATAGTGATAAGCATGATAATAGTGAGTACGGAGGAATGAGAGATGAGGGGAGGGGTGATCAGGGCTCAGCATGTTCCGGGCGCTCTGTACTGATAGCGATAAGTGTGATAATAGTGAGTACAGAGGAATGAGAGATGAGGGGAGGGGTGATCATGGCTCAGCATGTTCCGGGCGCCCTGTACTGATAGTGATAAGTGTGATAATAGTGAGTACGGAGGAATGAGAGATGAGGGGAGGAGTGATCAGGGATCAGCGTGTTCCGGGCGCCCTGTACTAATAATGATAAGTGTGATAATAGTGAGTATGGAGGAATGAGAGATGAGGAAAGGTGTGATCAGGGCTCAGCGTGTTCCGGGCGCCCTGTACTGATAGTGATAAGTGTGATAATAGTGAGTACGGAGGAATGAGAGATGAGGGAAGGGGTGATCAGGGATCAGCGTGTTCCGTGCGCCCTGTACTGATAGTGATAAGTGTGATAATAGTGAGTACGGAGGAATGAGAGATGAGGGAAGGGGTGATCAGGGCTCAGCGTGTTCCGGGCGCCCTGTACTGATAGTGATAAGTGTGATAATAGTGTGTACGGAGGAAAGAGAGATGAGGGGAGGGGTGATCAGGGCTCAGCGTGTTCCGGGCGCCCTGTACTGATAGTGATAAGTGTGATAAAAGTGAGTACGGAGGAATGAGAGATAAGGGGAGGGGTGATCAGGGCTCAGCATGTTCCGGGCGCTCTGTACTGATAGTGATAAGTGTGATAATAGTGAGTACGGAGGAATGAGAGATGAGGGAAGGGGTGATCAGGGATCAGCGTGTTTCGGGCGCCCTGTACTGATAGTGATAAGTGTGATAATAGTGAGTACGGAGGAATGAGAGATGAGGGGAGGGGTGATCAGGGATCAGCGTGTTCCGGGCGCCCTGTACTGATAGTGATAAGTGTGATAATAGTGAGTACGGAGGAATGAGAGCTGAGGGGAGGGGTGATCAGGGATCAGCGTATTCCGGGCGCCGTGTGATAATAGTGAGTACGGAGGAATGAGAGATGAGGGAAGGGGTGATCAGGGATCAGCATGTTCCGGGACCCCTGTACTGATAGTGATAAGTGTGATAATAGTGAGTACGGAGGAATGAGAGATGAGGGAAGGAGTTATCAGGGCTCAGCGTGTTCCGGGCGCCCTATACTGATAGTGATAAGTGTGATAATAGTGAGTACGGAGGAATGAGAGATGAGGGAAGGAGTTATCAGGGCTCAGCGTGATCCGGGCACCCTGTACTGATAGTGATAAGTGTGATAATAGTGTGTATGGAGGAATGAGAGATGAGGGGAGGGGTGATCAGGGCTCAGCGTGTTCCGGGCGACCCTGTACTGATAGTGATAAGTGTGATAATAGTGAGTACGGAGGAATGAGAGATGAGGGGAGGGGTGATCATAGCTCAGCGTTTACCGGGCGCCCTTTACTGATAGTGATAAGTGTGATAATAGTGAGTACGGAGGAATGAGAGATGAGGGAAGGAGTTATCAGGGCTCAGCGTGATCCGGGCACCCTGTACTGATAGTGATAAGTGTGATAATAGTGTGTATGGAGGAATGAGAGATGAGGGGAGGGGTGATCAGGGCTCAGCGTGTTCCGGGCGCTCTGTACTGATAGTGATAAGTGTGATAATAGTGAGTACGGAGGAATGAGAGATGAGGAAAGTGGTGATCAGGGCTCAGCGTGTTCCGGGCGCCCTGTACTGATAGTGATAAGTGTGATAATAGTGTTTGCGGAGGAATGAGAGATGAGGGAAGGAGTGATCAGGGCTCAGAGTGTTCCGGGCGCCCTGTACTGATAGTGATAAGTGTGATAATAGTGAGTACGGAGGAATGAGAGATGAGGGAAGGGGTGATCAGGGATCAGCGTGTTCCGTGCGCCCTGTACTGATAGTGATAAGTGTGATAATAGTGAGTACGGAGGAATGAGAGATGAGGGAAGGGGTTATCAGGGCTCAGCGTGTTCCGGGCGCCCTGTACTGATAGTGATAAGTGTGATAATAGTGTGTACGGAGGAAAGAGAGATGAGGGGAGGGGTGATCAGGGCTCAGCGTGTTCCGGGCGCCCTGTACTGATAGTGATAAGTGTGATAAAAGTGAGTACGGAGGAATGAGAGATAAGGGGAGGGGTGATCAGGGCTCAGCATGTTCCGGGCGCTCTGTACTGATAGTGATAAGTGTGATAATAGTGAGTACGGAGGAATGAGAGATGAGGGAAGGGGTGATCAGGGATCAGCGTGTTTCGGGCGCCCTGTACTGATAGTGATAAGTGTGATAATAGTGAGTACGGAGGAATGAGAGATGAGGGGAGGGGTGATCAGGGATCAGCGTGTTCCGGGCGCCCTGTAC
The DNA here is from genome assembly GCF_028390025.1 of Pseudophryne corroboree. Classification (NCBI taxonomy): domain Eukaryota; kingdom Metazoa; phylum Chordata; class Amphibia; order Anura; family Myobatrachidae; genus Pseudophryne; species Pseudophryne corroboree. Next base: position 152,269 of record NW_026970559.1, read on the forward strand.
TGATAGTGATAAGTGTGATAATAGTGAGTACGGATGAATGAGGGGAGGGGTGATCAGGGCACAGCGTGTTCCGGGCACCCTGTACTGATAGTGATAAGTATGATTATTTTGTGTGCGGAGGAATGAGGGATGAGGGAAGGAGTGATCAGGGCTCAGCGTGTTCCGGGCGCCCTGTACTGATAGTGATAAGCATGATAATAGTGAGTACGGAGGAATGAGAGATGAGGGGAGGGGTGATCAGAGCTCAGCATGTTCCGGGCGCCCTGTACTGATAGTGATAAGTGTGATAATAGTGAGTACGGAGGAATGAGAGCTGAGGAAAGGGGTGATCAGGGCTCAGCGTGTTCTGGGCAACCTGTACTGATAGTGATAAGTGTGATAATAGTGAGTACAGAGGAATGAGAGATGAGGGGAGGGGTGATCAGGGATCAGCGTATTCCGGGCGCCGTGTGATAATAGTGAGTACGGAGGAATGAGAGATGAGGGAAGGGGTGATCAGGGCTCAGCGTGTTCCGGGCGCCCTGTACGTGATAGTGATAAGTGTGATAATAGTGAGTATGGAGGAATGAGAGATGAGGGAAGGGGTGATCAGGGATCAGCATGTTCCGGGACCCCTGTACTGATAGTGATAAGTGTGATAATAGTGAGTACGGAGGAATGAGAGATGAGAGAAGGAGTTATCAGGGCTCAGCGTGTTCCGGGCGCCCTGTACTGATAGTGATAAGTGTGATAAAAGTGAGTACGGAGGAATGAGAGATAAGGGGAGGGGTGATCAGGGCTCAGCATGTTCCGGGCGCTCTGTACTGATAGTGATAAGTGTGATAATAGTGAGTACGGAGGAATGAGAGATGAGAGGAGGGGTGATAAGGGATCAGCGTGTTCCGGGCGCCCTGTACTGATAGTGATAAGTGTGATAATAGTGAGTACGGATGAATAAGGGGAGGGGTGATCAGGGCTCAGCGTGTTCCGGGCACCCTATACTGATAGTGATAAGTGTGATTATAGTGTGTGCGGAGGAATGAGAGATGAGGGAAGGAGTGATCAGGGCTCAGCGTGTTCCGGGCGCCCTGTACCGATAGTGATAAGCATGATAATAGTGAGTACGGAGGAATGAGAGCTGAGGGGAGGGGTGATCAGGGCTCAGCATGTTCCGGGCGCTCTGTACTGATAGCGATAAGTGTGATAATAGTGAGTACGGAGGAATGAGAGATGAGGAAAGGTGTGATCAGGGCTCAGCGTGTTCCGGGCGCCCTGTACTGATAGTGATAAGTGTGATAATAGTGAGTACGGAGGAATGAGGGAAGGGGTGATCAGGGATCAGTGTGTTCTGGGCGCCCTGTACTGATAGTGATAAGTGTGATAATAGTGAGTACGGAGGAATGAGAGATGAGGGAAGGGGTGATCAGGGCTCAGCGTGTTCCGGTCGCCCTGTACTGATAGTGATAAGTGTGATAATAGTTTGTACGGAGGAATGAGAGATGAGGGGAGGGGTGATCAGGGCTCAGCGTGTTCCGTGCGCCCTGTACTGATAGTGATAAGTGTGATAAAAGTGAGTAAGGAGGAATGAGAGATGAGGGGAGGGGTGATCAGGGCTCAGCATGTTCCGGGCACTCTGTACTGATAGTGATAAGTGTGATAATAGTGAGTACGGAGGAATGAGAGATGAGTGAAGGGGTGATCAGGGATCAGCGTGTTTCGGGCGCCCTGTACTGATAGTGATAAGTGTGATAATAGTGAGTACGGAGGAATGAGAGATGAGGGGAGGGGTGATCAGGGATCAGCGTGTTCCGGGCGCCCTGTACTGATAGTGATAAGTGTGATAATAGTAAGTACGGATGAATGAGGGGAGGGGTGATCAGGGCTCAGCGTGTTCCGTGCACCCTGTACTGATAGTGATAAGTGTGATTATTATGTGTGCGGAGGAATAAGAGATGAGGGAAGGAGTGATCAGGGCTCAGCGTGTTCCGGGCGCCCTGTACTGATAGTGATAAGCATGATAATAGTGAGTACGGAGGAATGAGAGATGAGGGGAGGGGTGATCAGGGCTCAGCATGTTCCGGGCGCTCTGTACTGATAGCGATAAGTGTGATAATAGTGAGTACAGAGGAATGAGAGATGAGGGGAGGGGTGATCATGGCTCAGCATGTTCCGGGCGCCCTGTACTGATAGTGATAAGTGTGATAATAGTGAGTACGGAGGAATGAGAGATGAGGGGAGGAGTGATCAGGGATCAGCGTGTTCCGGGCGCCCTGTACTAATAATGATAAGTGTGATAATAGTGAGTATGGAGGAATGAGAGATGAGGAAAGGTGTGATCAGGGCTCAGCGTGTTCCGGGCGCCCTGTACTGATAGTGATAAGTGTGATAATAGTGAGTACGGAGGAATGAGAGATGAGGGAAGGGGTGATCAGGGATCAGCGTGTTCCGTGCGCCCTGTACTGATAGTGATAAGTGTGATAATAGTGAGTACGGAGGAATGAGAGATGAGGGAAGGGGTGATCAGGGCTCAGCGTGTTCCGGGCGCCCTGTACTGATAGTGATAAGTGTGATAATAGTGTGTACGGAGGAAAGAGAGATGAGGGGTGATCAGGGCTCAGCGTGTTCCGGGCGCCCTGTACTGATAGTGATAAGTGTGATAAAAGTGAGTACGGAGGAATGAGAGATAAGGGGAGGGGTGATCAGGGCTCAGCATGTTCCGGGCGCTCTGTACTGATAGTGATAAGTGTGATAATAGTGAGTACGGATGAATGAGAGATGAGGGAAGGGGTGATCAGGGATCAGCGTGTTTCGGGCGCCCTGTACTGATAGTGATAAGTGTGATAATAGTGAGTACGGAGGAATGAGAGATGAGGGGAGGGGTGATCAGGGATCAGCGTGTTCCGGGCGCCCTGTACTGATAGTGATAAGTGTGATAATAGTGAGTACGGAGGAATGAGGGAAGGGGTGATCAGGGATCAGTGTGTTCCGGGCGCCCTGTACTGATAGTGATAAGTGTGATAATAGTGAGTACGGAGGAATGAGAGATGAGGGAAGGGGTGATCAGGGCTCAGCGTGTTCCGGGCGCCCTGTACTGATAGTGATAAGTGTGATAATAGTGTGTACGGAGGAATGAGAGATGAGGGGAGGGGTGATCAGGGCTCAGCGTGTTCCGTGCGCCCTGTACTGATAGTGATAAGTGTGATAAAAGTGAGTAAGGAGGAATGAGAGATGAGGGGAGGGGTGATCAGGGCTCAGCATGTTCCGGGCACTCTGTACTGATAGTGATAAGTGTGATAATAGTGAGTACGGAGGAATGAGAGATGAGTGAAGGGGTGATCAGGGATCAGCGTGTTTCGGGCGCCCTGTACTGATAGTGATAAGTGTGATAATAGTGAGTACGGAGGAATGAGAGATGAGGGGAGGGGTGATCAGGGATCAGCGTGTTCCGGGCGCCCTGTACTGATAGTGATAAGTGTGATAATAGTGAGTACGGATGAATGAGGGGAGGGGTGATCAGGGCTCAGCGTGTTCCGTGCACCCTGTACTGATAGTGATAAGTGTGATTATTATGTGTGCGGAGGAATGAGAGATGAGGGAAGGAGTGATCAGGGCTCAGCGTGTTCCGGGCGCCCTGTACTGATAGTGATAAGCATGATAATAGTGAGTACGGAGGAATGAGAGATGAGGGGAGGGGTGATCAGGGCTCAGCATGTTCCGGGCGCTCTGTACTGATAGCGATAAGTGTGATAATAGTGAGTACAGAGGAATGAGAGATGAGGGGAGGGGTGATCATGGCTCAGCATGTTCCGGGCGCCCTGTACTGATAGTGATAAGTGTGATAATAGTGAGTACGGAGGAATGAGAGATGAGGGGAGGAGTGATCAGGGATCAGCGTGTTCCGGGCGCCCTGTACTAATAATGATAAGTGTGATAATAGTGAGTATGGAGGAATGAGAGATGAGGAAAGGTGTGATCAGGGCTCAGCGTGTTCCGGGCGCCCTGTACTGATAGTGATAAGTGTGATAATAGTGAGTACGGAGGAATGAGAGATGAGGGAAGGGGTGATCAGGGATCAGCGTGTTCCGTGCGCCCTGTACTGATAGTGATAAGTGTGATAATAGTGAGTACGGAGGAATGAGAGATGAGGGAAGGGGTGATCAGGGCTCAGCGTGTTCCGGGCGCCCTGTACTGATAGTGATAAGTGTGATAATAGTGTGTACGGAGGAAAGAGAGATGAGGGGAGGGGTGATCAGGGCTCAGCGTGTTCCGGGCGCCCTGTACTGATAGTGATAAGTGTGATAAAAGTGAGTACGGAGGAATGAGAGATAAGGGGAGGGGTGATCAGGGCTCAGCATGTTCCGGGCGCTCTGTACTGATAGTGATAAGTGTGATAATAGTGAGTACGGAGGAATGAGAGATGAGGGAAGGGGTGATCAGGGATCAGCGTGTTTCGGGCGCCCTGTACTGATAGTGATAAGTGTGATAATAGTGAGTACGGAGGAATGAGAGATGAGGGGAGGGGTGATCAGGGATCAGCGTGTTCCGGGCGCCCTGTACTGATAGTGATAAGTGTGATAATAGTGAGTACGGATGAATGAGGGGAGGGGTGATCAGGGCACAGCGTGTTCCGGGCACCCTGTACTGATAGTGATAAGTATGATTATTTTGTGTGCGGAGGAATGAGGGATGAGGGAAGGAGTGATCAGGGCTCAGCGTGTTCCGGGCGCCCTGTACTGATAGTGATAAGCATGATAATAGTGAGTACGGAGGAATGAGAGATGAGGGGAGGGGTGATCAGAGGTCAGCATGTTCCGGGCGCCCTGTACTGATAGTGATAAGTGTGATAATAGTGAGTACGGAGGAATGAGAGCTGAGGAAAGGGGTGATCAGGGCTCAGCGTGTTCTGGGCACCCTGTACTGATAGTGATAAGTGTGATAATAGTGAGTACGGAGGAATGAGAGATGAGGGGAGGGGTGATCAGGGATCAGCGTATTCCGGGCGCCGTGTGATAATAGTGAGTACGGAGGAATGAGAGATGAGGGAAGGGGTGATCAGGGCTCAGCGTGTTCCGGGCGCCCTGTACGTGATAGTGATAAGTGTGATAATAGTGAGTATGGAGGAATGAGAGATGAGGGAAGGGGTGATCAGGGATCAGCATGTTCCGGGACCCCTGTACTGATAGTGATAAGTGTGATAATAGTGAGTACGGAGGAATGAGAGATGAGGGAAGGAGTTATCAGGGCTCAGCGTGTTCCAGGCGCCCTGTACTAATAGTGATAAGTGTGATAATAGTGAGTACGGAGGAATGAGAGATGAGGGGAGGGGTGATCAGGGCTCAGCGTATTCCGGGCGCCCTGTACTGATAGTGATAAGTGTGATAATAGTGAGTACGGAGGAATGAGAGATGAGGGGAGGGGTGATCAGGGCTCAGCGTGTTCCGGGCGCCCTGTACTGATAGTGATAAGTGTGATAATAGTGAGTACGGAGGAATGAGAGATGAGGAAAGTGGTGATCAGGGCTCAGCGTGTTCCGGGCGCCCTGTACTGATAGTGATAAGTGTGATAATAGTGTGTGCGGAGGAATGAGAGATGAGGGAAGGAGTGATCAGGGCTCAGAGTGTTCCGGGCGCCCTGTACTGATAGTGATAAGTGTGATAATAGTGAGTACGGAGGAATGAGAGCTGAGGAAAGGGGTGATCAGGGCTCAGCGTGTTCTGGGCACCCTGTACTGATAGTGATAAGTGTGATAATAGTGAGTACAGAGGAATGAGAGATGAGGGGAGGGGTGATCAGGGATCAGCGTATTCCGGGCGCCGTGTGATAATAGTGAGTACGGAGGAATGAGAGATGAGGGAAGGGGTGATCAGGGCTCAGCGTGTTCCGGGCGCCCTGTACGTGATAGTGATAAGTGTGATAATAGTGAGTATGGAGGAATGAGAGATGAGGGAAGGGGTGATCAGGGATCAGCATGTTCCGGGACCCCTGTACTGATAGTGATAAGTGTGATAATAGTGAGTACGGAGGAATGAGAGATGAGGGAAGGAGTTATCAGGGCTCAGCGTGTTCCGGGCGCCCTGTACTGATAGTGATAAGTGTGATAAAAGTGAGTACGGAGGAATGAGAGATAAGGGGAGGGGTGATCAGGGCTCAGCATGTTCCGGGCGCTCTGTACTGATAGTGATAAGTGTGATAATAGTGAGTACGGAGGAATGAGAGATGAGAGGAGGGGTGATAAGGGATCAGCGTGTTCCGGGCGCCCTGTACTGATAGTGATAAGTGTGATAATAGTGAGTACGGATGAATAAGGGGAGGGGTGATCAGGGCTCAGCGTGTTCCGGGCACCCTATACTGATAGTGATAAGTGTGATTATAGTGTGTGCGGAGGAATGAGAGATGAGGGAAGGAGTGATCAGGGCTCAGCGTGTTCCGGGCGCCCTGTACCGATAGTGATAAGCATGATAATAGTGAGTACGGAGGAATGAGAGCTGAGGGGAGGGGTGATCAGGGCTCAGCATGTTCCGGGCGCTCTGTACTGATAGCGATAAGTGTGATAATAGTGAGTACGGAGGAATGAGAGATGAGGAAAGGTGTGATCAGGGCTCAGCGTGTTCCGGGCGCCCTGTACTGATAGTGATAAGTGTGATAATAGTGAGTACGGAGGAATGAGGGAAGGGGTGATCAGGGATCAGTGTGTTCCGGGCGCCCTGTACTGATAGTGATAAGTGTGATAATAGTGAGTACGGAGGAATGAGAGATGAGGGAAGGGGTGATCAGGGCTCAGCGTGTTCCGGTCGCCCTGTACTGATAGTGATAAGTGTGATAATAGTTTGTACGGAGGAATGAGAGATGAGGGGAGGGGTGATCAGGGCTCAGCGTGTTCCGTGCGCCCTGTACTGATAGTGATAAGTGTGATAAAAGTGAGTAAGGAGGAATGAGAGATGAGGGGAGGGGTGATCAGGGCTCAGCATGTTCCGGGCACTCTGTACTGATAGTGATAAGTGTGATAATAGTGAGTACGGAGGAATGAGAGATGAGTGAAGGGGTGATCAGGGATCAGCGTGTTTCGGGCGCCCTGTACTGATAGTGATAAGTGTGATAATAGTGAGTACGGAGGAATGAGAGATGAGGGGAGGGGTGATCAGGGATCAGCGTGTTCCGGGCGCCCTGTACTGATAGTGATAAGTGTGATAATAGTAAGTACGGATGAATGAGGGGAGGGGTGATCAGGGCTCAGCGTGTTCCGTGCACCCTGTACTGATAGTGATAAGTGTGATTATTATGTGTGCGGAGGAATAAGAGATGAGGGAAGGAGTGATCAGGGCTCAGCGTGTTCCGGGCGCCCTGTACTGATAGTGATAAGCATGATAATAGTGAGTACGGAGGAATGAGAGATGAGGGGAGGGGTGATCAGGGCTCAGCATGTTCCGGGCGCTCTGTACTGATAGCGATAAGTGTGATAATAGTGAGTACAGAGGAATGAGAGATGAGGGGAGGGGTGATCATGGCTCAGCATGTTCCGGGCGCCCTGTACTGATAGTGATAAGTGTGATAATAGTGAGTACGGAGGAATGAGAGATGAGGGGAGGAGTGATCAGGGATCAGCGTGTTCCGGGCGCCCTGTACTAATAATGATAAGTGTGATAATAGTGAGTATGGAGGAATGAGAGATGAGGAAAGGTGTGATCAGGGCTCAGCGTGTTCCGGGCGCCCTGTACTGATAGTGATAAGTGTGATAATAGTGAGTACGGAGGAATGAGAGATGAGGGAAGGGGTGATCAGGGATCAGCGTGTTCCGTGCGCCCTGTACTGATAGTGATAAGTGTGATAATAGTGAGTACGGAGGAATGAGAGATGAGGGAAGGGGTGATCAGGGCTCAGCGTGTTCCGGGCGCCCTGTACTGATAGTGATAAGTGTGATAATAGTGTGTACGGAGGAAAGAGAGATGAGGGGAGGGGTGATCAGGGCTCAGCGTGTTCCGGGCGCCCTGTACTGATAGTGATAAGTGTGATAAAAGTGAGTACGGAGGAATGAGAGATAAGGGGAGGGGTGATCAGGGCTCAGCATGTTCCGGGCGCTCTGTACTGATAGTGATAAGTGTGATAATAGTGAGTACGGATGAATGAGAGATGAGGGAAGGGGTGATCAGGGATCAGCGTGTTTCGGGCGCCCTGTACTGATAGTGATAAGTGTGATAATAGTGAGTACGGAGGAATGAGAGATGAGGGGAGGGGTGATCAGGGATCAGCGTGTTCCGGGCGCCCTGTACTGATAGTGATAAGTGTGATAATAGTGTGTACGGAGGAATGAGAGATGAGGGGAGGGGTGATCAGGGCTCAGCGTGTTCCGTGCGCCCTGTACTGATAGTGATAAGTGTGATAAAAGTGAGTAAGGAGGAATGAGAGATGAGGGGAGGGGTGATCAGGGCTCAGCATGTTCCGGGCACTCTGTACTGATAGTGATAAGTGTGATAATAGTGAGTACGGAGGAATGAGAGATGAGTGAAGGGGTGATCAGGGATCAGCGTGTTCCGGGCGCCCTGTACTGATAGTGATAAGTGTGATAATAGTGAGTACGGAGGAATGAGGGAAGGGGTGATCAGGGATCAGTGTGTTCCGGGCGCCCTGTACTGATAGTGATAAGTGTGATAATAGTGAGTACGGAGGAATGAGAGATGAGGGAAGGGGTGATCAGGGCTCAGCGTGTTCCGGGCGCCCTGTACTGATAGTGATAAGTGTGATAATAGTGTGTACGGAGGAATGAGAGATGAGGGGAGGGGTGATCAGGGCTCAGCGTGTTCCGTGCGCCCTGTACTGATAGTGATAAGTGTGATAAAAGTGAGTAAGGAGGAATGAGAGATGAGGGGAGGGGTGATCAGGGCTCAGCATGTTCCGGGCACTCTGTACTGATAGTGATAAGTGTGATAATAGTGAGTACGGAGGAATGAGAGATGAGTGAAGGGGTGATCAGGGATCAGCGTGTTTCGGGCGCCCTGTACTGATAGTGATAAGTGTGATAATAGTGAGTACGGAGGAATGAGAGATGAGGGGAGGGGTGATCAGGGATCAGCGTGTTCCGGGCGCCCTGTACTGATAGTGATAAGTGTGATAATAGTGAGTACGGATGAATGAGGGGAGGGGTGATCAGGGCTCAGCGTGTTCCGTGCACCCTGTACTGATAGTGATAAGTGTGATTATTATGTGTGCGGAGGAATGAGAGATGAGGGAAGGAGTGATCAGGGCTCAGCGTGTTCCGGGCGCCCTGTACTGATAGTGATAAGCATGATAATAGTGAGTACGGAGGAATGAGAGATGAGGGGAGGGGTGATCAGGGCTCAGCATGTTCCGGGCGCTCTGTACTGATAGCGATAAGTGTGATAATAGTGAGTACAGAGGAATGAGAGATGAGGGGAGGGGTGATCATGGCTCAGCATGTTCCGGGCGCCCTGTACTGATAGGGATAAGTGTGATAATAGTGAGTACGGAGGAATGAGAGATGAGGGGAGGAGTGATCAGGGATCAGCGTGTTCCGGGCGCCCTGTACTAATAATGATAAGTGTGATAATAGTGAGTATGGAGGAATGAGAGATGAGGAAAGGTGTGATCAGGGCTCAGCGTGTTCCGGGCGCCCTGTACTGATAGTGATAAGTGTGATAATAGTGAGTACGGAGGAATGAGAGATGAGGGAAGGGGTAATCAGGGATCAGCGTGTTCCGTGCGCCCTGTACTGATAGTGATAAGTGTGATAATAGTGAGTACGGAGGAATGAGAGATGAGGGAAGGGGTGATCAGGGCTCAGCGTGTTCCGGGCGCCCTGTACTGATAGTGATAAGTGTGATAATAGTGTGTACGGAGGAAAGAGAGATGAGGGGAGGGGTGATCAGGGCTCAGCGTGTTCCGGGCGCCCTGTACTGATAGTGATAAGTGTGATAAAAGTGAGTACGGAGGAATGAGAGATAAGGGGAGGGGTGATCAGGGCTCAGCATGTTCCGGGCGCTCTGTACTGATAGTGATAAGTGTGATAATAGTGAGTACGGAGGAATGAGAGATGAGGGAAGGGGTGATCAGGGATCAGCGTGTTTCGGGCGCCCTGTACTGATAGTGATAAGTGTGATAATAGTGAGTACGGAGGAATGAGAGATGAGGGGAGGGGTGATCAGGGATCAGCGTGTTCCGGGCGCCCTGTACTGATAGTGATAAGTGTGATAATAGTGAGTACGGATGAATGAGGGGAGGGGTGATCAGGGCACAGCGTGTTCCGGGCACCCTGTACTGATAGTGATAAGTATGATTATTTTGTGTGCGGAGGAATGAGGGATGAGGGAAGGAGTGATCAGGGCTCAGCGTGTTCCGGGCGCCCTGTACTGATAGTGATAAGCATGATAATAGTGAGTACGGAGGAATGAGAGATGAGGGGAGGGGTGATCAGAGCTCAGCATGTTCCGGGCGCCCTGTACTGATAGTGATAAGTGTGATAATAGTGAGTACGGAGGAATGAGAGCTGAGGAAAGGGGTGATCAGGGCTCAGCGTGTTCTGGGCACCCTGTACTGATAGTGATAAGTGTGATAATAGTGAGTACGGAGGAATGAGAGATGAGGGGAGGGGTGATCAGGGATCAGCGTATTCCGGGCGCCGTGTGATAATAGTGAGTACAGAGGAATGAGAGATGAGGGAAGGGGTGATCAGGGCTCAGCGTGTTCCGGGCGCCCTGTACGTGATAGTGATAAGTGTGATAATAGTGAGTATGGAGGAATGAGAGATGAGGGAAGGGGTGATCAGGGATCAGCATGTTCCGGGACCCCTGTACTGATAGTGATAAGTGTGATAATAGTGAGTACGGAGGAATGAGAGATGAGGGAAGGAGTTATCAGGGCTCAGCGTGTTCCAGGCGCCCTGTACTAATAGTGATAAGTGTGATAATAGTGAGTACGGAGGAATGAGAGATGAGGGGAGGGGTGATCAGGGCTCAGCGTATTCCGGGCGCCCTGTACTGATAGTGATAAGTGTGATAATAGTGAGTACGGAGGAATGAGAGATGAGGGGAGGGGTGATCAGGGCTCAGCGTGTTCCGGGCGCCCTGTACTGATAGTGATAAGTGTGATAATAGTGAGTACGGAGGAATGAGAGATGAGGAAAGTGGTGATCAGGGCTCAGCGTGTTCCGGGCGCCCTGTACTGATAGTGATAAGTGTGATAATAGTGTGTGCGGAGGAATGAGAGATGAGGGAAGGAGTGATCAGGGCTCAGAGTGTTCCGGGCGCCCTGTACTGATAGTGATAAGTGTGATAATAGTGAGTACGGAGGAATGAGAGCTGAGGAAAGGGGTGATCAGGGCTCAGCGTGTTCTGGGCGCCCTGTACTGATAGTGATAAGTGTGATAATAGTGAGTACGGAGGAATGAGAGATGAGGGGAGGGGTGATCAGGGATCAGCGTATTCCGGGCGCCGTGTGATAATAGTGAGTACGGAGGAATGATAGATGAGGGAAGGGGTGATCAGGGCTCAGCGTGTTCCGGGCGCCCTGTACGTGATAGTGATAAGTGTGATAATAGTGAGTATGGAGGAATGAGAGATGAGGGAAGGGGTGATCAGGGATCAGCATGTTCCGGGACCCCTGTACTGATAGTGATAAGTGTGATAATAGTGAGTACGGAGGAATGAGAGATGAGGGAAGGGGTGATCAGGGCTCAGCGTGTTCCGGGCGCCCTGTACTGATAGTGATAAGTGTGATAATAGTGTGTACGGAGGAAAGAGAGATGAGGGGAGGGGTGATCAGGGCTCAGCGTGTTCCGGGCGCCCTGTACTGATAGTGATAAGTGTGATAAAAGTGAGTACGGAGGAATGAGAGATAAGGGGAGGGGTGATCAGGGCTCAGTGTGTTCCGGGCGCCCTGTACTGATAGTGATAAGTGTGATAATAGTGAGTACGGAGAAATGAGAGATGAGGGAAGGGGTGATCAGGGCTCAGCGTGTTCCGGGCGCCCTGTACTGATAGTGATAAGTGTGATAATAGTGAGTACGGAGAAATGAGAGATGAGGGAAGGGGTGATCAGGGCTCAGCGTGTTCCGGGCGCCCTGTACTGATAGTGATAAGTGTGATAATAGTGTGTACGGAGGAATGAGAGATGAGGGGAGGGGTGATCAGGGCTCAGCGTGTTCCGTGCGCCCTGTACTGATAGTGATAAGTGTGATAAAAGTGAGTAAGGAGGAATGAGAGATGAGGGGAGGGGTGATCAGGGCTCAGCATGTTCCGGGCACTCTGTACTGATAGTGATAAGTGTGATAATAGTGAGTACGGAGGAATGAGAGATGAGTGAAGGGGTGATCAGGGATCAGCGTGTTTCGGGCGCCCTGTACTGATAGTGATAAGTGTGATAATAGTGAGTACGGAGGAATGAGAGATGAGGGGAGGGGTGATCAGGGATCAGCGTGTTCCGGGCGCCCTGTACTGATAGTGATAAGTGTGATAATAGTGAGTACGGATGAATGAGGGGAGGGGTGATCAGGGCTCAGCGTGTTCCGTGCACCCTGTACTGATAGTGATAAGTGTGATTATTATGTGTGCGGAGGAATGAGAGATGAGGGAAGGAGTGATCAGGGCTCAGCGTGTTCCGGGCGCCCTGTACTGATAGTGATAAGCATGATAATAGTGAGTACGGAGGAATGAGAGATGAGGGGAGGGGTGATCAGGGCTCAGCATGTTCCGGGCGCTCTGTACTGATAGCGATAAGTGTGATAATAGTGAGTACAGAGGAATGAGAGATGAGGGGAGGGGTGATCATGGCTCAGCATGTTCCGGGCGCCCTGTACTGATAGTGATAAGTGTGATAATAGTGAGTACGGAGGAATGAGAGATGAGGGGAGGAGTGATCAGGGATCAGCGTGTTCCGGGCGCCCTGTACTAATAATGATAAGTGTGATAATAGTGAGTATGGAGGAATGAGAGATGAGGAAAGGTGTGATCAGGGCTCAGCGTGTTCCGGGCGCCCTGTACTGATAGTGATAAGTGTGATAATAGTGAGTACGGAGGAATGAGAGATGAGGGAAGGGGTGATCAGGGATCAGCGTGTTCCGTGCGCCCTGTACTGATAGTGATAAGTGTGATAATAGTGAGTACGGAGGAATGAGAGATGAGGGAAGGGGTGATCAGGGCTCAGCGTGTTCCGGGCGCCCTGTACTGATAGTGATAAGTGTGATAATAGTGTGTACGGAGGAAAGAGAGATGAGGGGAGGGGTGATCAGGGCTCAGCGTGTTCCGGGCGCCCTGTACTGATAGTGATAAGTGTGATAAAAGTGAGTACGGAGGAATGAGAGATAAGGGGAGGGGTGATCAGGGCTCAGCATGTTCCGGGCGCTCTGTACTGATAGTGATAAGTGTGATAATAGTGAGTACGGAGGAATGAGAGATGAGGGAAGGGGTGATCAGGGATCAGCGTGTTTCGGGCGCCCTGTACTGATAGTGATAAGTGTGATAATAGTGAGTACGGAGGAATGAGAGATGAGGGGAGGGGTGATCAGGGATCAGCGTGTTCCGGGCGCCCTGTACTGATAGTGATAAGTGTGATAATAGTGAGTACGGATGAATGAGGGGAGGGGTGATCAGGGCACAGCGTGTTCCAGGCACCCTGTACTGATAGTGATAAGTATGATTATTTTGTGTGCGGAGGAATGAGGGATGAGGGAAGGAGTGATCAAGGCTCAGCGTGTTCCGGGCGCCCTGTACTGATAGTGATAAGCATGATAATAGTGAGTACGGAGGAATGAGAGATGAGGGGAGGGGTGATCAGAGCTCAGCATGTTCCGGGCGCCCTGTACTGATAGTGATAAGTGTGATAATAGTGAGTACGGAGGAATGAGAGCTGAGGAAAGGGGTGATCAGGGCTCAGCGTGTTCTGGGCACCCTGTACTGATAGTGATAAGTGTGATAATAGTGAGTACGGAGGAATGAGAGATGAGGGGAGGGGTGATCAGGGATCAGCGTATTCCGGGCGCCGTGTGATAATAGTGAGTACGGAGGAATGAGAGATGAGGGAAGGGGTGATCAGGGCTCAGCGTGTTCCGGGCGCCCTGTACGTGATAGTGATAAGTGTGATAATAGTGAGTATGGAGGAATGAGAGATGAGGGAAGGGGTGATCAGGGATCAGCATGTTCCGAGACCCCTGTACTGATAGTGATAAGTGTGATAATAGTGAGTACGGAGGAATGAGAGATGAGGGAAGGAGTTATCAGGGCTCAGCGTGTTCCAGGCGCCCTGTACTAATAGTGATAAGTGTGATAATAGTGAGTACGGAGGAATGAGAGATGAGGGGAGGGGTGATCAGGGCTCAGCGTATTCCGGGCGCCCTGTACTGATAGTGATAAGTGTGATAATAGTGAGTACGGAGGAATGAGAGATGAGGGGAGGGGTGATCAGGGCTCAGCGTGTTCCGGGCGCCCTGTACTGATAGTGATAAGTGTGATAATAGTGAGTACGGAGGAATGAGAGATGAGGAAAGTGGTGATCAGGGCTCAGCGTGTTCCGGGCGCCCTGTACTGATAGTGATAAGTGTGATAATAGTGTGTGCGGAGGAATGAGAGATGAGGGAAGGAGTGATCAGGGCTCAGAGTGTTCCGGGCGCCCTGTACTGATAGTGATAAGTGTGATAATAGTGAGTACGGAGGAATGAGAGCTGAGGAAAGGGGTGATCAGGGCTCAGCGTGTTCTGGGCGCCCTGTACTGATAGTGATAAGTGTGATAATAGTGAGTACGGAGGAATGAGAGATGAGGGGAGGGGTGATCAGGGATCAGCGTATTCCGGGCGCCGTGTGATAATAGTGAGTACGGAGGAATGATAGATGAGGGAAGGGGTGATCAGGGCTCAGCGTGTTCCGGGCGCCCTGTACGTGATAGTGATAAGTGTGATAATAGTGAGTATGGAGGAATGAGAGATGAGGGAAGGGGTGATCAGGGATCAGCATGTTCCGGGACCCCTGTACTGATAGTGATAAGTGTGATAATAGTGAGTACGGAGGAATGAGAGATGAGGGAAGGAGTTATCAGGGCTCAGCGTGTTCCGGGCTCCCTGTACTGATAGTGATAAGTGTGATAATAGTGAGTACGGAGGAATGAGAGATGAGGGAAGGAGTGATCAGGGGTCAGCGTGATCCGGGCACCCTGTACTGATAGTGATAAGTGTGATAATAGTGTGTATGGATAAATGAGAGATGAGGGGAGGGGTGATCAGTGCTCAGCGTGTTCCGGGCGCCCTGTACTAATAGTGATAAGTGTGATAATAGTGAGTACGGAGGAATGAGAGATGAGGGGAGGGGTGATCAGGGCTCAGCGTATTCCGGGCGCCCTGTACTGATAGTGATAAGTGTGATAATAGTGAGTACGGAGGAATGAGAGATGAGGGGAGGGGTGATCAGGGCTCAGCGTGTTCCGGGCGCCCTGTACTGATAGTGATAAGTGTGATAATAGTGAGTACGGAGGAATGAGAGATGAGGAAAGTGGTGATCAGGGCTCAGCGTGTTCCGGGCGCCCTGTACTGATAGTGATAAGTGTGATAATAGTGTGTGCAGAGGAATGAGAGATGAGGGAAGGAGTGATCAGGACTCAGCATGTTCCGGGCGCCCTGTACTGATAGTGATAAGTGTGATAATAGTGAGTACGGAGGAATGAGAGATGAGGGGAGGGGTGATCAGGGCTCAGCGTGTTCCGGGCGCCCTGTACTGATAGTGATAAGTGTGATAAAAGTGAGTACGGAGGAATGAGAGATGAGGGGAGGGGTGATCATAGCTCAGCGTATTCCGGGCGCCCTGTACTGATAGTGATAAGTGTGATAATAGTGAGTACGGAGGAATGAGAGATGAGGGGAGGGGTGATCAGGGCTCAGCGTGTTCCGGGCGCCCTGTACTGATAGTGATAAGTGTGATAAAAGTGAGTACGGAGGAATGAGAGATGAGGGGAGGGGTGATCATAGCTCAGCGTATTCCGGGCGCCCTGTACTGATAGTGATAAGTGTGATAATAGTGAGTATGGAGGAATGAGAGATGAGGGAAGGGGTAATCAGGGCTCAGCATGTTCCGGGCGCTCTGTACTGATAGTGATAAGTGTGATAATAGTGAGTACGGAGGAATGAGAGATGAGGAAAGGGGTGATCAGGGCTCAGCGTGTTCCGGGCGCCCTGTACTGATAGTGATAAGTGTGATAATAGTGAGTACGGAGGAATGAGAGATGAGGGAAGGAGTGATCAGGGCTCAGAGTGTTCCGGGCGCCCTGTACTGATAGTGATAAGTGTGATAATAGTGAGTACGGAGGAATGAGAGCTGAGGGGAGGGGTGATCAGGGATCAGCGTATTCCGGGCGCCGTGTGATAATAGTGAGTACGGAGGAATGAGAGATGAGGGAAGGAGTGATCAGGGCTCAGCGTGTTCCGGGCGCCCTGTACTGATAGTGATAAGTGTGATAATAGTGAGTATGGAGGAATGAGAGACGAGGGAAGGGGTAATCAGGGCTCAGCATGTTCCGGGCGCTCTGTACTGATAGTGATAAGTGTGATAATAGTGAGTACGGAGGAATGAGAGATGAGGGAAGGGGTGATCAGGGATCAGCATGTTCCGGGACCCCTGTACTGATAGTGATAAGTGTGATAATAGTGAGTACGGAGGAATGAGAGATGAGGGAAGGAGTTATCAGGGCTCAGCGTGTTCCGGGCACCCTATACTGATAGTGATAAGTGTGATAATAGTGAGTACGGAGGAATGAGAGATGAGGGAAGGAGTTATCAGGGCTCAGCGTGATCCGGGCACCCTGTACTGATAGTGATAAGTGTGATAATAGTGTGTATGGAGGAATGAGAGATGAGGGGAGGGGTGATCAGGGCTCAGCGTGTTCCGGGCGACCCTGTACTGATAGTGATAAGTGTGATAATAGTGAGTACGGAGGAATGAGAGATGAGGGGAGGGGTGATCATAGCTCAGCGTTTACCGGGCGCCCTTTACTGATAGTGATAAGTGTGATAATAGTGAGTACGGAGGAATGAGAGATGAGGGAAGGAGTTATCAGGGCTCAGCGTGATCCGGGCACCCTGTACTGATAGTGATAAGTGTGATAATAGTGTGTATGGAGGAATGAGAGATGAGGGGAGGGGTGATCAGGGCTCAGCGTGTTCCGGGCGCTCTGTACTGATAGTGATAAGTGTGATAATAGTGAGTACGGAGGAATGAGAGATGAGGAAAGTGGTGATCAGGGCTCAGCGTGTTCCGGGCGCCCTGTACTGATAGTGATAAGTGTGATAATAGTGTTTGCGGAGGAATGAGAGATGAGGGAAGGAGTGATCAGGGCTCAGAGTGTTCCGGGCGCCCTGTACTGATAGTGATAAGTGTGATAATAGTGAGTACGGAGGAATGAGAGATGAGGGAAGGGGTGATCAGGGATCAGCGTGTTCCGTGCGCCCTGTACTGATAGTGATAAGTGTGATAATAGTGAGTACGGAGGAATGAGAGATGAGGGAAGGGGTGATCAGGGCTCAGCGTGTTCCGGGCGCCCTGTACTGATAGTGATAAGTGTGATAATAATGTGTACGGAGGAAAGAGAGATGAGGGGAGGGGTGATCAGGGCTCAGCGTGTTCCGGGCGCCCTGTACTGATAGTGATAAGTGTGATAAAAGTGAGTACGGAGGAATGAGAGATAAGGGGAGGGGTGATCAGGGCTCAGCATGTTCCGGGCGCTCTGTACTGATAGTGATAAGTGTGATAATAGTGAGTACGGAGGAATGAGAGATGAGGGAAGGGGTGATCAGGGATCAGCGTGTTTCGGGCGCCCTGTACTGATAGTGATAAGTGTGATAATAGTGAGTACGGAGGAATGAGAGATGAGGGGAGGGGTGATCAGGGATCAGCGTGTTCCGGGCGCCCTGTACTGATAGTGATAAGTGTGATAATAGTGAGTACGGATGAATGAGGGGAGGGGTGATCAGGGCACAGCGTGTTCCGGGCACCCTGTACTGATAGTGATAAGTATGATTATTTTGTGTGCGGAGGAATGAGGGATGAGGGAAGGAGTGATCAGGGCTCAGCGTGTTCCGGGCGCCCTGTACTGATAGTGATAAGCATGATAATAGTGAGTACGGAGGAATGAGAGATGAGGGGAGGGGTGATCAGAGCTCAGCATGTTCCGGGCGCCCTGTACTGATAGTGATAAGTGTGATAATAGTGAGTACGGAGGAATGAGAGCTGAGGAAAGGGGTGATCAGGGCTCAGCGTGTTCTGGGCACCCTGTACTGATAGTGATAAGTGTGATAATAGTGAGTACAGAGGAATGAGAGATGAGGGGAGGGGTGATCAGGGATCAGCGTATTCCGGGCGCCATGTGATAATAGTGAGTACGGAGGAATGAGAGATGAGGGAAGGGGTGATCAGGGCTCAGCGTGTTCCGGGCGCCCTGTACGTGATAGTGATAAGTGTGATAATAGTGAGTATGGAGGAATGAGAGATGAGGGAAGGGGTGATCAGGGATCAGCATGTTCCGGGACCCCTGTACTGATAGTGATAAGTGTGATAATAGTGAGTACGGAGGAATGAGAGATGAAGGAAGGAGTTATCAGGGCTCAGCGTGTTCCAGGCGCCCTGTACTAATAGTGATAAGTGTGATAATAGTGAGTACGGAGGAATGAGAGATGAGGGGAGGGGTGATCAGGGCTCAGCGTATTCCGGGCGCCCTGTACTGATAGTGATAAGTGTGATAATAGTGAGTACGGAGGAATGAGAGATGAGGGGAGGGGTGATCAGGGCTCAGCGTGTTCCGGGCGCCCTGTACTGATAGTGATAAGTGTGATAATAGTGAGTACGGAGGAATGAGAGATGAGGAAAGTGGTGATCAGGGCTCAGCGTGTTCCGGGCGCCCTGTACTGATAGTGATAAGTGTGATAATAGTGTGTGCGGAGGAATGAGAGATGAGGGAAGGAGTGATCAGGGCTCAGAGTTTTCCGGGCGCCCTGTACTGATAGTGATAAGTGTGATAATAGTGAGTACGGAGGAATGAGAGATGAGGGGAGGGGTGATCAGGGATCAGCGTATTCCGGGCGCCGTGTGATAATAGTGAGTACGGAGGAATGATAGATGAGGGAAGGGGTGATCAGGGCTCAGCGTGTTCCGGGCGCCCTGTACGTGATAGTGATAAGTGTGATAATAGTGAGTATGGAGGAATGAGAGATGAGGGAAGGGGTGATCAGGGATCAGCATGTTCCGGGACCCCTGTACTGATAGTGATAAGTGTGATAATAGTGAGTACGGAGGAATGAGAGATGAGGGAAGGAGTTATCAGGGCTCAGCGTGTTCCGGGCTCCCTGTACTGATAGTGATAAGTGTGATAATAGTGAGTACAGAGGAATGAGAGATGAGGGAAGGAGTGATCAGGGGTCAGCGTGATCCGGGCACCCTGTACTGATAGTGATAAGTGTGATAATAGTGTGTATGGATAAATGAGAGATGAGGGGAGGGGTGATCAGTGCTCAGCGTGTTCCGGGCGCCCTGTACTAATAGTGATAAGTGTGATAATAGTGAGTACGGAGGAATGAGAGATGAGGGGAGGGGTGATCAGGGCTCAGCGTATTCCGGGCGCCCTGTACTGATAGTGATAAGTGTGATAATAGTGAGTACGGAGGAATGAGAGATGAGGGGAGGGGTGATCAGGGCTCAGCGTGTTCCGGGCGCCCTGTACTGATAGTGATAAGTGTGATAATAGTGAGTACGGAGGAATGAGAGATGAGGAAAGTGGTGATCAGGGCTCAGCGTGTTCCGGGCGCCCTGTACTGATAGTGATAAGTGTGATAATAGTGTGTGCAGAGGAATGAGAGATGAGGGAAGGAGTGATCAGGACTCAGCATGTTCCGGGCGCCCTGTACTGATAGTGATAAGTGTGATAATAGTGAGTACGGAGGAATGAGAGATGAGGGGAGGGGTGATCAGGGCTCAGCGTGTTCCGGGCGCCCTGTACTGATAGTGATAAGTGTGATAAAAGTGAGTACGGAGGAATGAGAGATGAGGGGAGGGGTGATCATAGCTCAGCGTATTCCGGGCGCCCTGTACTGATAGTGATAAGTGTGATAATAGTGAGTACGGAGGAATGAGAGATGAGGGGAGGGGTGATCAGGGGCAGGGCTCAGCGTGTTCCGGGCGTCCTGTACTGATAGTGATAAGTGTGATAATAGTGTGTGCGGAGGAATGAGAGATGAGGGAAGGAGTGATCAGGGCTCAGCGTGTTCCGGGCGCCCTGTACTGATAGTGATAAGTGTGATAATAGTGAGTATGGAGGAATGAGAGACGAGGGAAGGGGTAATCAGGGCTCAGCATGTTCCGGGCGCTCTGTACTGATAGTGATAAGTGTGATAATAGTGAGTACGGAGGAATGAGAGATGAGGAAAGGGGTGATCAGGGCTCAGCGTGTTCCGGGCGCCCTGTACTGATAGTGATAAGTGTGATAATAGTGAGTACGGAGGAATGAGAGATGAGGGAAGGAGTGATCAGGGCTCAGAGTGTTCCGGGCGCCCTGTACTGATAGTGATAAGTGTGATAATAGTGAGTACGGAGGAATGAGAGCTGAGGGGAGGGGTGATCAGGGATCAGCGTATTCCGGGCGCCGTGTGATAATAGTGAGTACGGAGGAATGAGAGATGAGGGAAGGAGTGATCAGGGCTCAGCGTGTTCCGGGCGCCCTGTACTGATAGTGATAAGTGTGATAATAGTGAGTATGGAGGAATGAGAGACGAGGGAAGGGGTAATCAGGGCTCAGCATGTTCCGGGCGCTCTGTACTGATAGTGATAAGTGTGATAATGGTGAGTACGGAGGAATGAGAGATGAGGGAAGGGGTGATCAGGGATCAGCATGTTCCGGTACCCCTGTACTGATAGTGATAAGTGTGATAATAGTGAGTACGGAGGAATGAGAGATGAGGGAAGGAGTTATCAGGGCTCAGCGTGTTCCGGGCGCCCTGTACTGATAGTGATAAGTGTGATAATAGTGAGTACGGAGGAATGAGAGATGAGGGAAGGAGTTATCAGGGCTCAGCGTGATCCGGGCACCCTGTACTGATAGTGATAAGTGTGATAATAGTGTGTATGGAGGAATGAGAGATGAGGGGAGGGGTGATCAGGGCTCAGCGTGTTCCGGGCGACCCTGTACTGATAGTGATAAGTGTGATAATAGTGAGTACGGAGGAATGAGAGATGAGGGGAGGGGTGATCATAGCTCAGCGTTTACCGGGCGCCCTTTACTGATAGTGATAAGTGTGATAATAGTGAGTACGGAGGAATGAGAGATGAGGGGAGGGGTGATCAGGGCTCAGCGTGTTCCGGGCGCTCTGTACTGATAGTGATAAGTGTGATAATAGTGAGTACGGAGGAATGAGAGATGAGGAAAGTGGTGATCAGGGCTCAGCGTGTTCCGGGCGCCCTGTACTGATAGTGATAAGTGTGATAATAGTGTTTGCGGAGGAATGAGAGATGAGGGAAGGAGTGATCAGGGCTCAGAGTGTTCCGGGCGCCCTGTACTGATAGTGATAAGTGTGATAATAGTGAGTACGGAGGAATGAGAGCTGAGGAAAGGGGTGATCAGGGCTCAGCGTGTTCTGGGCGCCCTGTACTGATAGTGATAAGTGTGATAATAGTGAGTACGGAGGAATGAGAGATGAGGGGAGGGGTGATCAGGGATCAGCGTATTCCGGGCGCCGTGTGATAATAGTGAGTACGGAGGAATGAGAGATGAGGGAAGGGGTGATCAGGGCTCAGCGTGTTCCGGGCGCCCTGTACGTGATAGTGATAAGTGTGATAATAGTGAGTATGGAGGAATGAGAGATGAGGTAAGGGGTGATCAGGGATCAGCATGTTCCGGGACCCCTGTACTGATAGTGATAAGTGTGATAATAGTGAGTACGGAGGAATGAGAGATGAGGGAAGGAGTTATCAGGGCTCAGCGTGTTCCGGGCGCCCTGTACTGATAGTGATAAGTGTGATAATAGTGAGTACGGAGGAATGAGAGATGAGGGAAGGAGTGATCAGGGCTCAGCTTGATCCGGGCACCCTGTACTGATAGTGATAAGTGTGATAATAGTGTGTATGGATAAATGAGAGATGAGGGGAGGGGTGATCAGGGCTCAGCGTGTTCCGGGCGCCCTGTACTAATAGTGATAAGTGTGATAATAGTGAGTACGGAGGAATGAGAGATGAGGGGAGGGGTGATCAGGGCTCAGCGTGTTCCGGGCGCCCTGTACTGATAGTGATAAGTGTGATAATAGTGAGTACGGAGGAATGAGAGATGAGGGAAGGAGTTATCAGGGCTCAGCGTGTTCCAGGAGCCCTGTACTAATAGTGATAAGTGTGATAATAGTGAGTACGGAGGAATGAGAGATGAGGGGAGGGGTGATCAGGGCTCAGCGTATTCCGGGCGCCCTGTACTGATAGTGATAAGTGTGATAATAGTGAGTACGGAGGAATGAGAGATGAGGGGAGGGGTGATCAGGGCTCAGCGTGTTCCGGGCGCCCTGTACTGATAGTGATAAGTGTGATAATAGTGAGTACGGAGGAATGAGAGATGAGGAAAGTGGTGATCAGGGCTCAGCGTGTTCCGGGCGCCCTGTACTGATAGTGATAAGTGTGATAATAGTGTGTGCGGAGGAATGAGAGATGAGGGAAGGAGTGATCAGGGCTCAGAGTGTTCCGGGCGCCCTGTACTGATAGTGATAAGTGTGATAATAGTGAGTACGGAGGAATGAGAGCTGAGGAAAGGGGTGATCAGGGCTCAGCGTGTTCTGGGCGCCCTGTACTGATAGTGATAAGTGTGATAATAGTGAGTACGGAGGAATGAGAGATGAGGGGAGGGGTGATCAGGGATCAGCGTATTCCGGGCGCCGTGTGATAATAGTGAGTACGGAGGAATGATAGATGAGGGAAGGGGTGATCAGGGCTCAGCGTGTTCCGGGCGCCCTGTACGTGATAGTGATAAGTGTGATAATAGTGAGTATGGAGGAATGAGAGATGAGGGAAGGGGTGATCAGGGATCAGCATGTTCCGGGACCCCTGTACTGATAGTGATAAGTGTGATAATAGTGAGTTCGGAGGAATGAGAGATGAGGGAAGGAGTTATCAGGGCTCAGCGTGTTCCGGGCTCCCTGTACTGATAGGGATAAGTGTGATAATAGTGAGTACGGAGGAATGAGAGATGAGGGAAGGAGTGATCAGGGGTCAGCGTGATCCGGGCACCCTGTACTGATAGTGATAAGTGTGATAATAGTGTGTATGGATAAATGAGAGATGAGGGGAGGGGTGATCAGTGCTCAGCGTGTTCCGGGCGCCCTGTACTAATAGTGATAAGTGTGATAATAGTGAGTACGGAGGAATGAGAGATGAGGGGAGGGGTGATCAGGGCTCAGCGTATTCCGGGCGCCCTGTACTGATAGTGATAAGTGTGATAATAGTGAGTACGGAGGAATGAGAGATGAGGGGAGGGGTGATCAGGGCTCAGCGTGTTCCGGGCGCCCTGTACTGATAGTGATAAGTGTGATAATAGTGAGTACGGAGGAATGAGAGATGAGGGGAGGGGTGATCAGGGATCAGCGTATTCCGGGCGCCGTGTGATAATAGTGAGTACGGAGGAATGAGAGATGAGGGAAGGGGTGATCAGGGCTCAGCGTGTTCCGGGCGCCCTGTACGTGATAGTGATAAGTGTGATAATAGTGAGTATGGAGGAATGAGAGATGAGGGAAGGAGTGATCAGGGCTCAGCTTGATCCGGGCACCCTGTACTGATAGTGATAAGTGTGATAATAGTGTGTATGGATAAATGAGAGATGAGGGGAGGGGTGATCAGGGCTCAGCGTGTTCCGGGCGCCCTGTACTAATAGTGATAAGTGTGATAATAGTGAGTACGGAGGAATGAGAGATGAGGGGAGGGGTGATCAGGGCTCAGCGTGTTCCGGGCGCCCTGTACTGATAGTGATAAGTGTGATAATAGTGAGTACGGAGGAATGAGAGATGAGGAAAGTGGTGATCAGGGCTCAGCGTGTTCCGGGCGCCCTGTACTGATAGTGATAAGTGTGATAATAGTGTGTGCGGAGGAATGAGAGATGAGGAAAGGGGTGATCAGGGCTCAGCGTGTTCTGGGCACCCTGTACTGATAGTGATAAGTGTGATAATAGTGAGTACGGAGGAATGAGAGATGAGGGGAGGGGTGATCAGGGATCAGCGTATTCCGGGCGCCGTGTGATAATAGTGAGTACGGAGGAATGAGAGATGAGGGAAGGGGTGATCAGGGCTCAGCGTGTTCCGGGCGCCCTGTACGTGATAGTGATAAGTGTGATAATAGTGAGTATGGAGGAATGAGAGATGAGGGAAGGGGTGATCAGGGATCAGCATGTTCCGGGACCCCTGTACTGATAGTGATAAGTGTGATAATAGTGAGTACGGAGGAATGAGAGATGAGGGAAGGAGTTATCAGGGCTCAGCGTGTTCCAGGAGCCCTGTACTAATAGTGATAAGTGTGATAATAGTGAGTACGGAGGAATGAGAGATGAGGGGAGGGGTGATCAGGGCTCAGCGTATTCCGGGCGCCCTGTACTGATAGTGATAAGTGTGATAATAGTGAGTACGGAGGAATGAGAGATGAGGGGAGGGGTGATCAGGGCTCAGCGTGTTCCGGGCGCCCTGTACTGATAGTGATAAGTGTGATAATAGTGAGTACGGAGGAATGAGAGATGAGGAAAGTGGTGATCAGGGCTCAGCGTGTTCCGGGCGCCCTGTACTGATAGTGATAAGTGTGATAATAGTGTGTGCGGAGGAATGAGAGATGAGGGAAGGAGTGATCAGGGCTCAGAGTGTTCCGGGCGCCCTGTACTGATAGTGATAAGTGTGATAATAGTGAGTACGGAGGAATGAGAGCTGAGGAAAGGGGTGATCAGGGCTCAGCGTGTTCTGGGCGCCCTGTACTGATAGTGATAAGTGTGATAATAGTGAGTACGGAGGAATGAGAGATGAGGGGAGGGGTGATCAGGGATCAGCGTATTCCGGGCGCCGTGTGATAATAGTGAGTACGGAGGAATGATAGATGAGGGAAGGGGTGATCAGGGCTCAGCGTGTTCCGGGCGCCCTGTACGTGATAGTGATAAGTGTGATAATAGTGAGTATGGAGGAATGAGAGATGAGGGAAGGGGTGATCAGGGATCAGCATGTTCCGGGACCCCTGTACTGATAGTGATAAGTGTGATAATAGTGAGTACGGAGGAATGAGAGATGAGGGAAGGAGTTATCAGGGCTCAGCGTGTTCCGGGCTCCCTGTACTGATAGGGATAAGTGTGATAATAGTGAGTACGGAGGAATGAGAGATGAGGGAAGGAGTGATCAGGGGTCAGCGTGATCCGGGCACCCTGTACTGATAGTGATAAGTGTGATAATAGTGTGTATGGATAAATGAGAGATGAGGGGAGGGGTGATCAGTGCTCAGCGTGTTCCGGGCGCCCTGTACTAATAGTGATAAGTGTGATAATAGTGAGTACGGAGGAATGAGAGATGAGGGGAGGGGTGATCAGGGCTCAGCGTATTCCGGGCGCCCTGTACTGATAGTGATAAGTGTGATAATAGTGAGTACGGAGGAATGAGAGATGAGGGGAGGGGTGATCAGGGCTCAGCGTGTTCCGGGCGCCCTGTACTGATAGTGATAAGTGTGATAATAGTGAGTACGGAGGAATGAGAGATGAGGAAAGTGGTGATCAGGGCTCAGCGTGTTCCGGGCGCCCTGTACTGATAGTGATAAGTGTGATAATAGTGTGTGCAGAGGAATGAGAGATGAGGGAAGGAGTGATCAGGACTCAGCATGTTCCGGGCGCCCTGTACTGATAGTGATAAGTGTGATAATAGTGAGTACGGAGGAATGAGAGATGAGGGGAGGGGTGATCAGGGCTCAGCGTGTTCCGGGCGCCCTGTACTGATAGTGATAAGTGTGATAAAAGTGAGTACGGAGGAATGAGAGATGAGGGGAGGGGTGATCATAGCTCAGCGTATTCCGGGCGCCCTGTACTGATAGTGATAAGTGTGATAATAGTGAGTACGGAGGAATGAGAGATGAGGGGAGGGGTGATCAGGGGCAGGGCTCAGCGTGTTCCGGGCGTCCTGTACTGATAGTGATAAGTGTGATAATAGTGTGTGCGGAGGAATGAGAGATGAGGGAAGGAGTGATCAGGGCTCAGCGTGTTCCGGGCGCCCTGTACTGATAGTGATAAGTGTGATAATAGTGAGTATGGAGGAATGAGAGACGAGGGAAGGGGTAATCAGGGCTCAGCATGTTCCGGGCGCTCTGTACTGATAGTGATAAGTGTGATAATAGTGAGTACGGAGGAATGAGAGATGAGGAAAGGGGTGATCAGGGCTCAGCGTGTTCCGGGCGCCCTGTACTGATAGTGATAAGTGTGATAATAGTGAGTACGGAGGAATGAGAGATGAGGGAAGGAGTGATCAGGGCTCAGAGTGTTCCGGGCGCCCTGTACTGATAGTGATAAGTGTGATAATAGTGAGTACGGAGGAATGAGAGCTGAGGGGAGGGGTGATCAGGGATCAGCGTATTCCGGGCGCCGTGTGATAATAGTGAGTACGGAGGAATGAGAGATGAGGGAAGGAGTGATCAGGGCTCAGCGTGTTCCGGGCGCCCTGTACTGATAGTGATAAGTGTGATAATAGTGAGTATGGAGGAATGAGAGACGAGGGAAGGGGTAATCAGGGCTCAGCATGTTCCGGGCGCTCTGTACTGATAGTGATAAGTGTGATAATAGTGAGTACGGAGGAATGAGAGATGAGGGAAGGGGTGATCAGGGATCATCATGTTCCGGGACCCCTGTACTGATAGTGATAAGTGTGATAATAGTGAGTACGGAGGAATGAGAGATGAGGGAAGGAGTAATCAGGGCTCAGCGTGTTCCGGGCGCCCTATACTGATAGTGATAAGTGTGATAATAGTGAGTACGGAGGAATGAGAGATGAGGGAAGGAGTTATCAGGGCTCAGCGTGATCCGGGCACCCTGTACTGATAGTGATAAGTGTGATAATAGTGTGTATGGAGGAATGAGAGATGAGGGGAGGGGTGATCAGGGCTCAGCGTGTTCCGGGCGACCCTGTACTGATAGTGATAAGTGTGATAATAGTGAGTACGGAGGAATGAGAGATGAGGGGAGGGGTGATCATAGCTCAGCGTTTACCGGGCGCCCTTTACTGATAGTGATAAGTGTGATAATAGTGAGTACGGAGGAATGAGAGATGAGGGAAGGAGTTATCAGGGCTCAGCGTGATCCGGGCACCCTGTACTGATAGTGATAAGTGTGATAATAGTGTGTATGGAGGAATGAGAGATGAGGGGAGGGGTGATCAGGGCTCAGCGTGTTCCGGGCGCTCTGTACTGATAGTGATAAGTGTGATAATAGTGAGTACGGAGGAATGAGAGGTGAGGAAAGTGGTGATCAGGGCTCAGCGTGTTCCGGGCGCCCTGTACTGATAGTGATAAGTGTGATAATAGTGTTTGCGGAGGAATGAGAGATGAGGGAAGGAGTGATCAGGGCTCAGAGTGTTCCGGGCGCCCTGTACTGATAGTGATAAGTGTGATAATAGTGAGTACGGAGGAATGAGAGATGAGGGAAGGGGTGATCAGGGATCAGCGTGTTCCGTGCGCCCTGTACTGATAGTGATAAGTGTGATAATAGTGAGTACGGAGGAATGAGAGATGAGGGAAGGGGTGATCAGGGCTCAGCGTGTTCCGGGCGCCCTGTACTGATAGTGATAAGTGTGATAATAGTGTGTACGGAGGAAAGAGAGATGAGGGGAGGGGTGATCAGGGCTCAGCGTGTTCCGGGCGCCCTGTACTGATAGTGATAAGTGTGATAAAAGTGAGTACGGAGGAATGAGAGATAAGGGGAGGGGTGATCAGGGCTCAGCATGTTCCGGGCGCTCTGTACTGATAGTGATAAGTGTGATAATAGTGAGTACGGAGGAATGAGAGATGAGGGAAGGGGTGATCAGGGATCAGCGTGTTTCGGGCGCCCTGTACTGATAGTGATAAGTGTGATAATAGTGAGTACGGAGGAATGAGAGATGAGGGGAGGGGTGATCAGGGATCAGCGTGTTCCGGGCGCCCTGTACTGATAGTGATAAGTGTGATAATAGTGAGTACGGATGAATGAGGGGAGGGGTGATCAGGGCACAGCGTGTTCCGGGCACCCTGTACTGATAGTGATAAGTATGATTATTTTGTGTGCGGAGGAATGAGGGATGAGGGAAGGAGTGATCAGGGCTCAGCGTGTTCCGGGCGCCCTGTACTGATAGTGATAAGCATGATAATAGTGAGTACGGAGGAATGAGAGATGAGGGGAGGGGTGATCAGAGCTCAGCATGTTCCGGGCGCCCTGTACTGATAGTGATAAGTGTGATAATAGTGAGTACGGAGGAATGAGAGCTGAGGAAAGGGGTGATCAGGGCTCAGCGTGTTCTGGGCACCCTGTACTGATAGTGATAAGTGTGATAATAGTGAGTACGGAGGAATGAGAGATGAGGGGAGGGGTGATCAGGGATCAGCGTATTCCGGGCGCCGTGTGATAATAGTGAGTACGGAGGAATGAGAGATGAGGGAAGGGGTGATCAGGGCTCAGCGTGTTCCGGGCGCCCTGTACGTGATAGTGATAAGTGTGATAATAGTGAGTATGGAGGAATGAGAGATGAGGGAAGGGGTGATCAGGGATCAGCATGTTCCGGGACCCCTGTACTGATAGTGATAAGTGTGATAATAGTGAGTACGGAGGAATGAGAGATGAGGGAAGGAGTTATCAGGGCTCAGCGTGTTCCAGGCGCCCTGTACTAATAGTGATAAGTGTGATAATAGTGAGTACGGAGGAATGAGAGATGAGGGGAGGGGTGATCAGGGCTCAGCGTATTCCGGGCGCCCTGTACTGATAGTGATAAGTGTGATAATAGTGAGTACGGAGGAATGAGAGATGAGGGGAGGGGTGATCAGGGCTCAGCGTGTTCCGGGCGCCCTGTACTGATAGTGATAAGTGTGATAATAGTGAGTACGGAGGAATGAGAGATGAGGAAAGTGGTGATCAGGGCTCAGCGTGTTCCGGGCGCCCTGTACTGATAGTGATAAGTGTGATAATAGTGTGTGCGGAGGAATGAGAGATGAGGGAAGGAGTGATCAGGGCTCAGAGTTTTCCGGGCGCCCTGTACTGATAGTGATAAGTGTGATAATAGTGAGTACGGAGGAATGAGAGATGAGGGGAGGGGTGATCAGGGATCAGCGTATTCCGGGCGCCGTGTGATAATAGTGAGTACGGAGGAATGAGAGATGAGGGAAGGGGTGATCAGGGCTCAGCGTGTTCCGGGCGCCCTGTACGTGATAGTGATAAGTGTGATAATAGTGAGTATGGAGGAATGAGAGATGAGGGAAGGGGTGATCAGGGATCAGCATGTTCCGGGACCCCTGTACTGATAGTGATAAGTGTGATAATAGTGAGTACGGAGGAATGAGAGATGAGGAAAGTGGTGATCAGGGCTCAGCGTGTTCCGGGCGCCCTGTACTGATAGTGATAAGTGTGATAATAGTGTGTGCAGAGGAATGAGAGATGAGGGAAGGAGTGATCAGGACTCAGCATGTTCCGGGCGCCCTGTACTGATAGTGATAAGTGTGATAATAGTGAGTACGGAGGAATGAGAGATGAGGGGAGGGGTGATCAGGGCTCAGCGTATTCCGGGCGCCCTGTACTGATAGTGATAAGTGTGATAATAGTGAGTACGGAGGAATGAGAGATGAGGGGAGGGGTGATCAGGGCTCAGCGTGTTCCGGGCGCCCTGTACTGATAGTGATAAGTGTGATAATAGTGAGTACGGAGGAATGAGAGATGAGGAAAGTGGTGATCAGGGCTCAGCGTGTTCCGGGCGCCCTGTACTGATAGTGATAAGTGTGATAATAGTGTGTGCAGAGGAATGAGAGATGAGGGAAGGAGTGATCAGGACTCAGCATGTTCCGGGCGCCCTGTACTGATAGTGATAAGTGTGATAATAGTGAGTACGGAGGAATGAGAGATGAGGGGAGGGGTGATCAGGGCTCAGCGTGTTCCGGGCGCCCTGTACTGATAGTGATAAGTGTGATAAAAGTGAGTACGGAGGAATGAGAGATGAGGGGAGGGGTGATCATAGCTCAGCGTATTCCGGGCGCCCTGTACTGATAGTGATAAGTGTGATAATAGTGAGTACGGAGGAATGAGAGATGAGGGGAGGGGTGATCAGGGGCAGGGCTCAGCGTGTTCCGGGCGTCCTGTACTGATAGTGATAAGTGTGATAATAGTGTGTGCGGAGGAATGAGAGATGAGGGAAGGAGTGATCAGGGCTCAGCGTGTTCCGGGCGCCCTGTACTGATAGTGATAAGTGTGATAATAGTGAGTATGGAGGAATGAGAGACGAGGGAAGGGGTAATCAGGGCTCAGCATGTTCCGGGCGCTCTGTACTGATAGTGATAAGTGTGATAATAGTGAGTACGGAGGAATGAGAGATGAGGAAAGGGGTGATCAGGGCTCAGCGTGTTCCGGGCGCCCTGTACTGATAGTGATAAGTGTGATAATAGTGAGTACGGAGGAATGAGAGATGAGGGAAGGAGTGATCAGGGCTCAGAGTGTTCCGGGCGCCCTGTACTGATAGTGATAAGTGTGATAATAGTGAGTACGGAGGAATGAGAGCTGAGGGGAGGGGTGATCAGTGATCAGCGTATTCCGGGCGCCGTGTGATAATAGTGAGTACGGAGGAATGAGAGATGAGGGAAGGAGTGATCAGGGCTCAGCGTGTTCCGGGCGCCCTGTACTGATAGTGATAAGTGTGATAATAGTGAGTATGGAGGAATGAGAGACGAGGGAAGGGGTAATCAGGGCTCAGCATGTTCCGGGCGCTCTGTACTGATAGTGATAAGTGTGATAATGGTGAGTACGGAGGAATAAGAGATGAGGGAAGGGGTGATCAGGGATCAGCATGTTCCGGTACCCCTGTACTGATAGTGATAAGTGTGATAATAGTGAGTACGGAGGAATGAGAGATGAGGGAAGGAGTTATCAGGGCTCAGCGTGTTCCGGGCGCCCTGTACTGATAGTGATAAGTGTGATAATAGTGAGTACGGAGGAATGAGAGATGAGGGAAGGAGTTATCAGGGCTCAGCGTGATCCGGGCACCCTGTACTGATAGTGATAAGTGTGATAATAGTGTGTATGGAGGAATGAGAGATGAGGGGAGGGGTGATCAGGGCTCAGCGTGTTCCGGGCGACCCTGTACTGATAGTGATAAGTGTGATAATAGTGAGTACGGAGGAATGAGAGATGAGGGGAGGGGTGATCATAGCTCAGCGTTTACCGGGCGCCCTTTACTGATAGTGATAAGTGTGATAATAGTGAGTACGGAGGAATGAGAGATGAGGGGAGGGGTGATCAGGGCTCAGCGTGTTCCGGGCGCTCTGTACTGATAGTGATAAGTGTGATAATAGTGAGTACGGAGGAATGAGAGATGAGGAAAGTGGTGATCAGGGCTCAGCGTGTTCCGGGCGCCCTGTACTGATAGTGATAAGTGTGATAATAGTGTTTGCGGAGGAATGAGAGATGAGGGAAGGAGTGATCAGGGCTCAGAGTGTTCCGGGCGCCCTGTACTGATAGTGATAAGTGTGATAATAGTGAGTACGGAGGAATGAGAGCTGAGGAAAGGGGTGATCAGGGCTCAGCGTGTTCTGGGTGCCCTGTACTGATAGTGATAAGTGTGATAATAGTGAGTACGGAGGAATGAGAGATGAGGGGAGGGGTGATCAGGGATCAGCGTATTCCGGGCGCCGTGTGATAATAGTGAGTACGGAGGAATGAGAGATGAGGGAAGGGGTGATCAGGGCTCAGCGTGTTCCGGGCGCCCTGTACGTGATAGTGATAAGTGTGATAATAGTGAGTATGGAGGAATGAGAGATGAGGTAAGGGGTGATCAGGGATCAGCATGTTCCGGGACCCCTGTACTGATAGTGATAAGTGTGATAATAGTGAGTACGGAGGAATGAGAGATGAGGGAAGGAGTTATCAGGGCTCAGCGTGTTCCGGGCGCCCTGTACTGATAGTGATAAGTGTGATAATAGTGAGTACGGAGGAATGAGAGATGAGGGAAGGAGTGATCAGGGCTCAGCTTGATCCGGGCACCCTGTACTGATAGTGATAAGTGTGATAATAGTGTGTATGGATAAATGAGAGATGAGGGGAGGGGTGATCAGGGCTCAGCGTGTTCCGGGCGCCCTGTACTAATAGTGATAAGTGTGATAATAGTGAGTACGGAGGAATGAGAGATGAGGGGAGGGGTGATCAGGGCTCAGCGTGTTCCGGGCGCCCTGTACTGATAGTGATAAGTGTGATAATAGTGAGTACGGAGGAATGAGAGATGAGGAAAGTGGTGATCAGGGCTCAGCGTGTTCCGGGCGCCCTGTACTGATAGTGATAAGTGTGATAATAGTGTGTGCGGAGGAATGAGAGATGAGGGAAGGAGTGATCAGGACTCAGCATGTTCCGGGCGCCCTGTACTGATAGTGATAAGTGTGACAATAGTGAGTACGGAGGAATGAGAGCTGAGGGGAGGGGTGATCAGGGATCAGCGTATTCCGGGCGCCGTGTGATAATAGTGAGTACGGAGG
Source organism: Pseudophryne corroboree (assembly GCF_028390025.1). Lineage (NCBI taxonomy): Eukaryota > Metazoa > Chordata > Amphibia > Anura > Myobatrachidae > Pseudophryne > Pseudophryne corroboree. The sequence continues at coordinate 184,944 of NW_026970559.1, forward strand.
AATGAGAGATGAGGGAAGGGGTGATCAGGGCTCAGCGTGTTCCGGGCGCCCTGTACGTGATAGTGATAAGTGTGATAATAGTGAGTATGGAGGAATGAGAGATGAGGGAAGGGGTGATCAGGGATCAGCATGTTCCGGGCGCTCTGTACTGATAGTGATAAGTGTGATAATAGTGAGTATGGAGGAATGAGAGACGAGGGAAGGGGTAATCAGGGCACAGCATGTTCCGGGCGCTCTGTACTGATAGTGATAAGTGTGATAATAGTGAGTACGGAGGAATGAGAGATGAGGAAAGGGGTGATCAGGGCTTAGCGTGTTCCGGGCGCCCTGTAATGATAGTGATAAGTGTGATAATAGTGAGTACGGAGGAATGAGAGATGAGGGAAGGAGTGATCAGGGCTCAGAGTGTTCCGGGCGCCCTGTACTGATAGTGATAAGTGTGATAATAGTGAGTACGGAGGAATGAGAGCTGAGGGGAGGGGTGATCAGGGATCAGCGTATTCCGGGCGCCGTGTGATAATAGTGAGTACGGAGGAATGAGAGATGAGGGAAGGGGTGATCAGGGCTCAGCGTGTTCCGGGCGCCCTGTACGTGATAGTGATAAGTGTGATAATAGTGAGTATGGAGGAATGAGAGATGAGGGAAGGGGTGATCAGGGATCAGCATGTTCCGGGACCCCTGTACTGATAGTGATAAGTGTGATAATAGTGAGTACGGAGGAATGAGAGATGAGGGAAGGAGTTATCAGGGCTCAGCGTGTTCCGGGCGCCCTGTACTGATAGTGATAAGTGTGATAATAGTGAGTACGGAGGAATGAGAGATGAGGGAAGGAGTGATCAGGGCTCAGCGTGATCCGGGCACCCTGTACTGATAGTGATAAGTGTGATAATAGTGTGTATGGAGGAATGAGAGATGAGGGGAGGGGTGATCAGGGCTCAGCGTGTTCCGGGCGACCCTGTACTGATAGTGATAAGTGTGATAATAGTGAGTACGGAGGAATGAGAGATGAGGGTAGGGGTGATCATAGCTCAGCGTATTCCGGGCGCCCTTTACTGATAGTGATAAGTGTGATAATAGTGAGTACGGAGGAATGAGAGATGAGGGGAGGGGTGATCAGGGCTCAGCGTGTTCCGGGCGCTCTGTACTGATAGTGATAAGTGTGATAATAGTGAGTACGGAGGAATGAGAGATGAGGAAAGTGGTAATCAGGGCTCAGCGTGTTCCGGGCGCCCTGTACTGATAGTGATAAGTGTGATAATAGTGTGTGCGGAGGAATGAGAGATGAGGGAAGGAGTGATCAGGGCTCAGAGTGTTCCGGGCGCCCTGTACTGATAGTGATAAGTGTGATAATAGTGAGTACGGAGGAATGAGAGCTGAGGAAAGGGGTGATCAGGGCTCAGCGTGTTCTGGGCGCCCTGTACTGATAGTGATAAGTGTGATAATAGTGAGTACGGAGGAATGAGAGATGAGGGGAGGGGTGATCAGGGATCAGCGTATTCTGGGCGCCGTGTGATAATAGTGAGTACGGAGGAATGAGAGATGAGGGAAGGGGTGATCAGGGCTCAGCGTGTTCCGGGCGCCCTGTACGTGATAGTGATAAGTGTGATAATAGTGAGTATGGAGGAATGAGAGATGAGGTAAGGGGTGATCAGGGATCAGCATGTTCCGGGACCCCTGTACTGATAGTGATAAGTGTGATAATAGTGAGTACGGAGGAATGAGAGATGAGGGGAGGGGTGATCAGGGCTCAGCGTGTTCCGGGTGCCCTGTACTGATAGTGATAAGTGTGATAAAAGTGAGTACGGAGGAATGAGAGATGAGGGGAGGGGTGATCAGGGCTCAGCATGTTCCGGGCGCCCTGTACTGATAGTGATAAGTGTGATAAAAGTGAGTACGGAGGAATGACAGATGAGGGGAGGGGTGATCAGGGCTCAGCGTGTTCCGGGCGCCCTGTACTGATAGTGATAAGTGTGATAATAGTGAGTATGGAGGAATGAGAGATGAGGAAAGGGGTGATCAGGGCTCAGCGTGTTCCGGGCGCCCTGTACTGATAGTGATAAGTGTGATAATAGTGAGTACAGAGGAATGAAAGATGAGGAAAGGGGTGATCAGGGCTCAGCGTGTTCCGGGCGCCCTGTACTGATAGCGATAAGTGTGATAAAAGTGAGTACGGAGGAATGAGAGATGAGAGGAGGGGTGATCAGGGCTCAGCATGTTCCGGGCGCTCTGTACTGATAGTGATAAGTGTGATAATAGTGAGTACGGAGGAAAGAGAGATGAGGGAAGGGGTGATCAGGGATCAGCGTGTTTCGGGCGCCCTGTACTGATAGTGATAAGTGTGATAATAGTGAGTACGAAGGAATGAGAGATGAGGGGAGGGGTGATCAGGGATCAGCGTGTTCCGGGCGCCCTGTACTGATAGTGATAAGTGTGATAATAGTGAGTACGGATGAATGAGGGGAGGGGTGATCAGGGCTCAGCGTGTTCCCGGCACCCTATACTGATAGTGATAAGTGTGATTATAGTGTGTGCGGAGGAATGAGAGCTGAGGGGAGGGGTGATCAGGGCTCAGCATGTTCCGGGCGCCCTGTACCGATAGTGATAAGCATGATAATAGTGAGTACGGAGGAATGAGAGCTGAGGGGAGGGGTGATCAGGGTTCAGCATGTTCCGGGCGCTCTTTACTGATAGCGATAAGTGTGATAATAGTGAGTACGGATGAATGAGAGATGAGGGGAGGGGTGATCAGGGCTCAGCATGTTCCGGGCGCCCTGTACTGATAGTGATAAGTGTGATAATAGTGAGTACGGAGGAATGAGGGAAGGGGTGATCAGGAATCAGTGTGTTCCGGGCTCCCTGTACTGATAGTGATAAGTGTGATAATAGTAAGTACGGAGGAATGAGAGATGAGGGAAGGGGTGATCAGGGCTCAGCGTGTTCCGGGCGCCCTGTACTGATAGTGATAAGTGTTATAATAGTGTGTACGGAGGAATGAGAGATGAGGGGAGGGGTGATCAGGGCTCAGCGTGTTCCGGGCGCCCTGTACTGATAGTGATAAGTGTGATAAAAGTGAGTACGGAGGAATGAGAGATGAGGAGAGGGGTGAACAGGGCTCAGCATGTTCCGGGCGCCCTGTACTGATAGTGATAAGTGTGATAATAGTGAGTACGGAGGAATGAGAGATGAGTGAAGGGGTGATCAGGGATCAGCGTGTTTCGGGCGCCCTGTACTGATAGTGATAAGTGTGATAATAGTGAGTACGGAGGAATGAGAGATGAGGAGAGGGGTGATCAGGGCTCAGCATGTTCCGGGCGCCCTGTACGTGATAGTGATAAGTGTGATAATAGTGAGTATGGAGGAATGAGAGATGAGGGAAGGGGTGATCAGGGATCAGCATGTTCCGGGACCCCTGTACTGATAGTGATAAGTGTGATAATAGTGAGTACGGAGGAATGAGAGATGAGGGAAGGAGTTATCAGGGCTCAGCGTGTTCCAGGCGCCCTGTACTAATAGTGATAAGTGTGATAATAGTGAGTACGGAGGAATGAGAGATGAGGGGAGGGGTGATCAGGGCTCAGCGTATTCCGGGCTCCCTGTACTGATAGTGATAAGTGTGATAATAGTGAGTACGGAGGAATGAGAGATGAGGGGAGGGGTGATCAGGGCTCAGCGTGTTCCGGGCGCCCTGTACTGATAGTGATAAGTGTGATAATAGTGAGTACGGAGGAATGAGAGATGAGGAAAGTGGTGATCAGGGCTCAGCGTGTTCCGGGCGCCCTGTACTGATAGTGATAAGTGTGATAATAGTGTGTGCGGAGGAATGAGAGATGAGGGAAGGAGTGATCAGGGCTCAGAGTGTTCCGGGCGCCCTGTACTGATAGTGATAAGTGTGATAAAAGTGAGTACGGAGGAATGAGAGATGAGGAGAGGGGTGATCAGGGCTCAGCGTGTTCCGGGCGCCCTGTACTGATAGTGATAAGTGTGATAATAGTGAGTACGGAGGAATGAGAGATGAGGAAAGTGGTGATCAGGGCTCAGCGTGTTCCGGGCGCCCTGTACTGATAGTGATAAGTGTGATAATAGTGTGTGCGGAGGAATGAGAGATGAGGGAAGGAGTGATCAGGGCTCAGAGTGTTCCGGGCGCCCTGTACTGATAGTGATAAGTGTGATAAAAGTGAGTACGGAGGAATGAGAGATGAGGAGAGGGGTGATCAGGGCTCAGCATGTTCCGGGCGCCCTGTACTGATAGTGATAAGTGTGATAATAGTGAGTACGGAGGAATGAGAGATGAGTGAAGGGGTGATCAGGGATCAGCGTGTTTCGGGCGCCCTGTACTGATAGTGATAAGTGTGATAATAGTGAGTACGGAGGAATGAGAGATGAGGAGAGGGGTGATCAGGGCTCAGCATGTTCCGGGCGCCCTGTACGTGATAGTGATAAGTGTGATAATAGTGAGTATGGAGGAATGAGAGATGAGGGAAGGGGTGATCAGGGATCAGCATGTTCCGGGACCCCTGTACTGATAGTGATAAGTGTGATAATAGTGAGTACGGAGGAATGAGAGATGAGGGAAGGAGTTATCAGGGCTCAGCGTGTTCCAGGCGCCCTGTACTAATAGTGATAAGTGTGATAATAGTGAGTACGGAGGAATGAGAGATGAGGGGAGGGGTGATCAGGGCTCAGCGTATTCCGGGCTCCCTGTACTGATAGTGATAAGTGTGATAATAGTGAGTACGGAGGAATGAGAGATGAGGGGAGGGGTGATCAGGGCTCAGCGTGTTCCGGGCGCCCTGTACTGATAGTGATAAGTGTGATAATAGTGAGTACGGAGGAATGAGAGATGAGGAAAGTGGTGATCAGGGCTCAGCGTGTTCCGGGCGCCCTGTACTGATAGTGATAAGTGTGATAATAGTGTGTGCGGAGGAATGAGAGATGAGGAAAGGAGTGATCAGGGCTCAGAGTGTTCCGGGCGCCCTGTACTGATAGTGATAAGTGTGATAATAGTGAGTACGGAGGAATGAGAGATGAGGGGAGGGGTGATCAGGGATCAGCGTATTCCGGGCGCCGTGTGATAATAGTGAGTACGGAGGAATGATAGATGAGGGAAGGGGTGATCAGGGCTCAGCGTGTTCCGGGCGCCCTGTACGTGATAGTGATAAGTGTGATAATAGTGAGTATGGAGGAATGAGAGATGAGGGAAGGGGTGATCAGGGATCAGCATGTTCCGGGACCCCTGTACTGATAGTGATAAGTGTGATAATAGTGAGTACGGAGGAATGAGAGATGAGGGAAGGAGTTATCAGGGCTCAGCGTGTTCCGGGCTCCCTGTACTGATAGTGATAAGTGTGATAATAGTGAGTACAGAGGAATGAGAGATGAGGGAAGGAGTGATCAGGGGTCAGCGTGATCCGGGCACCCTGTACTGATAGTGATAAGTGTGATAATAGTGTGTATGGATAAATGAGAGATGAGGGGAGGGGTGATCAGTGCTCAGCGTGTTCCGGGCGCCCTGTACTAATAGTGATAAGTGTGATAATAGTGAGTACGGAGAAATGAGAGATGAGGGGAGGGGTGATCAGGGCTCAGCGTATTCCGGGCGCCCTGTACTGATAGTGATAAGTGTGATAATAGTGAGTACGGAGGAATGAGAGATGAGGGGAGGGGTGATCAGGGCTCAGCGTGTTCCGGGCGCCCTGTACTGATAGTGATAAGTGTGATAATAGTGAGTACGGAGGAATGAGAGATGAGGAAAGTGGTGATCAGGGCTCAGCGTGTTCCGGGCGCCCTGTACTGATAGTGATAAGTGTGATAATAGTGTGTGCAGAGGAATGAGAGATGAGGGAAGGAGTGATCAGGACTCAGCATGTTCCGGGCGCCCTGTACTGATAGTGATAAGTGTGATAATAGTGAGTACGGAGGAATGAGAGATGAGGGGAGGGGTGATCAGGGCTCAGCGTGTTCCGGGCGCCCTGTACTGATAGTGATAAGTGTGATAAAAGTGAGTACGGAGGAATGAGAGATGAGGGGAGGGGTGATCATAGCTCAGCGTATTCCGGGCGCCCTGTACTGATAGTGATAAGTGTGATAATAGTGAGTATGGAGGAATGAGAGATGAGGGGAGGGGTGATCAGGGGCAGGGCTCAGCGTGTTCCGGGCGTCCTGTACTGATAGTGATAAGTGTGATAATAGTGTGTGCGGAGGAATGAGAGATGAGGGAAGGAGTGATCAGGGCTCAGCGTGTTCCGGGCGCCCTGTACTGATAGTGATAAGTGTGATAATAGTGAGTATGGAGGAATGAGAGACGAGGGAAGGGGTAATCAGGGCTCAGCATGTTCCGGGCGCTCTGTACTGATAGTGATAAGTGTGATAATAGTGAGTACGGAGGAATGAGAGATGAGGAAAGGGGTGATCAGGGCTCAGCGTGTTCCGGGCGCCCTGTACTGATAGTGATAAGTGTGATAATAGTGAGTACGGAGGAATGAGAGATGAGGGAAGGAGTGATCAGGGCTCAGAGTGTTCCGGGCGCCCTGTACTGATAGTGATAAGTGTGATAATAGTGAGTACGGAGGAATGAGAGCTGAGGGGAGGGGTGATCAGGGATCAGCGTATTCCGGGCGCCGTGTGATAATAGTGAGTTCGGAGGAATGAGAGATGAGGGAAGGAGTGATCAGGGCTCAGCGTGTTCCGGGCGCCCTGTACTGATAGTGATAAGTGTGATAATAGTGAGTATGGAGGAATGAGAGACGAGGGAAGGGGTAATCAGGGCTCAGCATGTTCCGGGCGCTCTGTACTGATAGTGATAAGTGTGATAATAGTGAGTACGGAGGAATGAGAGATGAGGGAAGGAGTTATCAGGGCTCAGCGTGTTCCGGGCGCCCTGTACTGATAGTGATAAGTGTGATAATAGTGAGTACGGAGGAATGAGAGATGAGGGAAGGAGTTATCAGGGCTCAGCGTGATCCGGGCACCCTGTACTGATAGTGATAAGTGTGATAATAGTGTGTATGGAGGAATGAGAGATGAGGGGAGGGGTGATCAGGGCTCAGCGTGTTCCGGGCGACCCTGTACTGATAGTGATAAGTGTGATAATAGTGAGTACGGAGGAATGAGAGATGAGGGGAGGGGTGATCATAGCTCAGCGTTTACCGGGCGCCCTTTACTGATAGTGATAAGTGTGATAATAGTGAGTACGGAGGAATGAGAGATGAGGGGAGGGGTGATCAGGGCTCAGCGTGTTCCGGGCGCTCTGTACTGATAGTGATAAGTGTGATAATAGTGAGTACGGAGGAATGAGAGATGAGGAAAGTGGTGATCAGGGCTCAGCGTGTTCCGGGCGCCCTGTACTGATAGTGATAAGTGTGATAATAGTGTTTGCGGAGGAATGAGAGATGAGGGAAGGAGTGATCAGGGCTCAGAGTGTTCCGGGCGCCCTGTACTGATAGTGATAAGTGTGATAATAGTGAGTACGGAGGAATGAGAGCTGAGGAAAGGGGTGATCAGGGCTCAGCGTGTTCTGGGCGCCCTGTACTGATAGTGATAAGTGTGATAATAGTGAGTACGGAGGAATGAGAGATGAGGGGAGGGGTGATCAGGGATCAGCATATTCCAGGCGCCGTGTGATAATAGTGAGTACGGAGGAATGAGAGATGAGGGAAGGGGTGATCAGGGCTCAGCGTGTTCCGGGCGCCCTGTACGTGATAGTGATAAGTGTGATAATAGTGAGTATGGAGGAATGAGAGATGAGGTAAGGGGTGATCAGGGATCAGCATGTTCCGGGACCCCTGTACTGATAGTGATAAGTGTGATAATAGTGAGTACGGAGGAATGAGAGATGAGGGAAGGAGTTATCAGGGCGCAGCGTGTTCCGGGCGCCCTGTACTGATAGTGATAAGTGTGATAATAGTGAGTACGGAGGAATGAGAGATGAGGGAAGGAGTGATCAGGGCTCAGCTTGATCCGGGCACCCTGTACTGATAGTGATAAGTGTGATAATAGTGTGTATGGATAAATGAGAGATGAGGGGAGGGGTGATCAGGGCTCAGCGTGTTCCGGGCGCCCTGTACTAAAAGTGATAAGTGTGATAATAGTGAGTACGGAGGAATGAGAGATGAGGGGAGGGGTGATCAGGGCTCAGCGTGTTCCGGGCGCCCTGTACTGATAGTGATAAGTGTGATAATAGTGAGTACGGAGGAATGAGAGATGAGGAAAGTGGTGATCAGGGCTCAGCGTGTTCCGGGCGCCCTGTACTGATAGTGATAAGTGTGATAATAGTGTGTGCGGAGGAATGAGAGATGAGGGAAGGAGTGATCAGGACTCAGCATGTTCCGGGCGCCCTGTACTGAAAGTGATAAGTGTGATAATAGTGAGTACGGAGGAATGAGAGCTGTGGGGAGGGGTGATCAGGGATCAGCGTATTCCGGGCGCCGTGTGATAATAGTGAGTACGGAGGAATGAGAGATGAGGGAAGGGGTGATCAGGGCTCAGCGTGTTCCGGGCGCCCTGTACGTGATAGTGATAAGTGTGATAATAGTGAGTATGGAGGAATGAGATGAGGGAAGGGGTGATCAGGGATCAGCATGTTCCGGGCGCTCTGTACTGATAGTGATAAGTGTGATAATAGTGAGTATGGAGGAATGAGAGACGAGGGAAGGGGTAATCAGGGCTCAGCATGTTCCGGGCGCTCTGTACTGATAGTGATAAGTGTGATAATAGTGAGTACGGAGGAATGAGAGATGAGGAAAGGGGTGATCAGGGCTTAGCGTGTTCCAGGCGCCCTGTAATGATAGTGATAAGTGTGATAATAGTGAGTACGGAGGAATGAGAGATGAGGGAAGGAGTGATCAGGGCTCAGAGTGTTCCGGGCGCCCTGTACTGATAGTGATAAGTGTGATAATAGTGAGTACGGAGGAATGAGAGCTGAGGGGAGGGGTGATCAGGGATCAGCGTATTCCGGGCGCCGTGTGATAATAGTGAGTACGGAGGAATGAGAGATGAGGGAAGGGGTGATCAGGGCTCAGCGTGTTCCGGGCGCCCTGTACGTGATAGTGATAAGTGTGATAATAGTGAGTATGGAGGAATGAGAGATGAGGGAAGGGGTGATCAGGGATCAGCATGTTCCGGGACCCCTGTACTGATAGTGATAAGTGTGATAATAGTGAGTACGGAGGAATGAGAGATGAGGGAAGGAGTTATCAGGGCTCAGCGTGTTCCGGGCGCCCTGTACTGATAGTGATAAGTGTGATAATAGTGAGTACGGAGGAATGAGAGATGAGGGAAGGAGTGATCAGGGCTCAGCGTGATCCGGGCACCCTGTACTGATAGTGATAAGTGTGATAATAGTGTGTATGGAGGAATGAGAGATGAGGAAAGTGGTGATCAGGGCTCAGCGTGTTCCGGGCGCCCTGTACTGATAGTGATAAGTGTGATAATAGTGTGTGCGGAGGAATGAGAGATGAGGGAAGGAGTGATCAGGGCTCAGAGTGTTCCGGGCGCCCTGTACTGATAGTGATAAGTGTGATAATAGTGAGTACGGAGGAATGAGAGATGAGGGGAGGGGTGATCAGGGATCAGCGTATTCCGGGCGCCGTGTGATAATAGTGAGTACGGAGGAATGAGAGATGAGGGAAGGGGTGATCAGGGCTCAGCGTGTTCCGGGCGCCCTGTACGTGATAGTGATAAGTGTGATAATAGTGAGTATGGAGGAATGAGAGATGAGGTAAGGGGTGATCAGGGATCAGCATGTTCCGGGACCCCTGTACTGATAGTGATAAGTGTGATAATAGTGAGTACGGAGGAATGAGAGATGAGGGGAGGGGTGATCAGGGCTCAGCGTGTTCCGGGCGCCCTGTACTGATAGTGATAAGTGTGATAAAAGTGAGTACGGAGGAATGAGAGATGAGGGGAGGGGTGATCAGGGCTCAGCATGTTCCGGGCGCCCTGTACTGATAGTGATAAGTGTGATAAAAGTGAGTACGGAGGAATGACAGATGAGGGGAGGGGTGATCAGGGCTCAGCGTGTTCCGGGCGCCCTGTACTGATAGTGATAAGTGTGATAATAGTGAGTATGGAGGAATGAGAGATGAGGAAAGGGGTGATCAGGGCTCAGCGTGTTCCGGGCGCCCTGTACTGATAGTGATAAGTGTGATAATAGTGAGTACAGAGGAATGAAAGATGAGGAAAGGGGTGATCAGGGCTCAGCGTGTTCCGGGCGCCCTGTACTGATAGCGATAAGTGTGATAAAAGTGAGTACGGAGGAATGAGAGATGAGAGGAGGGGTGATCAGGGCTCAGCATGTTCCGGGCGCTCTGTACTGATAGTGATAAGTGTGATAATAGTGAGTACGGAGGAAAGAGAGATGAGGGAAGGGGTGATCAGGGATCAGCGTGTTTCGGGCGCCCTGTACTGATAGTGATAAGTGTGATAATAGTGAGTACGAAGGAATGAGAGATGAGGGGAGGGGTGATCAGGGATCAGCGTGTTCCGGGCGCCCTGTACTGATAGTGATAAGTGTGATAATAGTGAGTACGGATGAATGAGGGGAGGGGTGATCAGGGCTCAGCGTGTTCCCAGCACCCTATACTGATAGTGATAAGTGTGATTATAGTGTGTGCGGAGGAATGAGAGCTGAGGGGAGGGGTGATCAGGGCTCAGCATGTTCCGGGCGCCCTGTACCGATAGTGATAAGCATGATAATAGTGAGTACGGAGGAATGAGAGCTGAGGGGAGGGGTGATCAGGGTTCAGCATGTTCCGGGCGCTCTTTACTGATAGCGATAAGTGTGATAATAGTGAGTACGGATGAATGAGAGATGAGGGGAGGGGTGATCAGGGCTCAGCATGTTCCGGGCGCCCTGTACTGATAGTGATAAGTGTGATAATAGTGAGTACGGAGGAATGAGGGAAGGGGTGATCAGGAATCAGTGTGTTCCGGGCGCCCTGTACTGATAGTGATAAGTGTGATAATAGTAAGTACGGAGGAATGAGAGATGAGGGAAGGGGTGATCAGGGCTCAGCGTGTTCCGGGCGCCCTGTACTGATAGTGATAAGTGTTATAATAGTGTGTACGGAGGAATGAGAGATGAGGGGAGGGGTGATCAGGGCTCAGCGTGTTCCGGGCGCCCTGTACTGATAGTGATAAGTGTGATAAAAGTGAGTACGGAGGAATGAGAGATGAGGAGAGGGATGATCAGGGCTCAGCATGTTCCGGGCGCCCTGTACTGATAGTGATAAGTGTGATAATAGTGAGTACGGAGGAATGAGAGATGAGTGAAGGGGTGATCAGGGATCAGCGTGTTTCGGGCGCCCTGTACTGATAGTGATAAGTGTGATAATAGTGAGTACGGAGGAATGAGAGATGAGGGGAGGGGTGATCAGGGATCAGCGTGTTCCGGGCGCCCTGTACTGATAGTGATAAGTGTGATAATAGTGAGTACGGATGAATGAAGGGAGGGGTGATCAGGGCTCATCGTGTTCCGGGCACCCTGTACTGATAGTGATAAGTGTGATTATTATGTGTGCGGAGGAATGAGAGATGAGGGAAGGAGTGATCAGGGCTCAGCGTGTTCCGGGCGCCCTGTACTGATAGTGATAAGCATGATAATAGTGAGTACGGAGGAATGAGGGAAGGGGTGATCAGGAATCAGTGTGTTCCGGGCGCCCTGTACTGATAGTGATAAGTGTGATAATAGTGAGTACGGAGGAATGAGAGATGAGGGAAGGGGTGATCAGGGCTCAGCGTGTTCCGGGCGCCCTGTACTGATAGTGATAAGTGTGATAATAGTGTGTACGGAGGAATGAGAGATGGAGGGAGGGGTGATCAGGGCTCAGCGTGTTCCGGGCGCCCTGTACTGATAGTGATAAGTGTGATAAAAGTGAGTACGGAGGAATGAGAGATGAGGGGAGGGGTGATCAGGGCTCAGCATGTTCCGGGCGCCCTGTACTGATAGTGATAAGTGTGATAATAGTGAGTACGGAGGAATGAGAGATGAGGGGAGGAGTGATCAGGGATCAGCGTGTTCCGGGCGCCCTGTACTAATAATGATAAGTGTGATAATAGTGAGTATGGAGGAATGAGAGATGAGGAAAGGTGTGATCAGGGCTCAGCGTGTTCCGGGCGCCCTGTACTGATAGTGATAAGTGTGATAATAGTGAGTACGGAGGAATGAGAGATGAGGGAAGGGGTGATCAGGGCTCAGCGTGTTCCGGGCGCCCTGTACTGATAGCGATAAGTGTGATAAAAGTGAGTACGGAGGAATGAGAGATGAGAGGAGGGGTGATCAGGGCTCAGCATGTTCCGGGCGCTCTGTACTGATAGTGATAAGTGTGATAATAGTGAGTACGGAGGAAAGAGAGATGAGGGAAGGGGTGATCAGGGATCAGCGTGTTTCGGGCGCCCTGTACTGATAGTGATAAGTGTGATAATAGTGAGTACGAAGGAATGAGAGATGAGGGGAGGGGTGATCAGGGATCAGCGTGTTCCGGGCGCCCTGTACTGATAGTGATAAGTGTGATAATAGTGAGTACGGATGAATGAGGGGAGGGGTGATCAGGGCTCAGCGTGTTCCCGGCACCCTATACTGATAGTGATAAGTGTGATTATAGTGTGTGCGGAGGAATGAGAGCTGAGGGGAGGGGTGATCAGGGCTCAGCGTGTTCCGGGCGACCCTGTACTGATAGTGATAAGTGTGATAATAGTGAGTACGGAGGAATGAGAGATGAGGGGAGGGGTGATCATAGCTCAGCGTTTACCGGGCGCCCTTTACTGATAGTGATAAGTGTGATAATAGTGAGTACGGAGGAATGAGAGATGAGGGGAGGGGTGATCAGGGCTCAGCGTGTTCCGGGCGCTCTGTACTGATAGTGATAAGTGTGATAATAGTGAGTACGGAGGAATGAGAGATGAGGAAAGTGGTGATCAGGGCTCAGCGTGTTCCGGGCGCCCTGTACTGATAGTGATAAGTGTGATAATAGTGTTTGCGGAGGAATGAGAGATGAGGGAAGGAGTGATCAGGGCTCAGAGTGTTCCGGGCGCCCTGTACTGATAGTGATAAGTGTGATAATAGTGAGTACGGAGGAATGAGAGCTGAGGAAAGGGGTGATCAGGGCTCAGCGTGTTCTGGGCGCCCTGTACTGATAGTGATAAGTGTGATAATAGTGAGTACGGAGGAATGAGAGATGAGGGGAGGGGTGATCAGGGATCAGCGTATTCCAGGCGCCGTGTGATAATAGTGAGTACGGAGGAATGAGAGATGAGGGAAGGGGTGATCAGGGCTCAGCGTGTTCCGGGCGCCCTGTACGTGATAGTGATAAGTGTGATAATAGTGAGTATGGAGGAATGAGAGATGAGGTAAGGGGTGATCAGGGATCAGCATGTTCCGGGACCCCTGTACTGATAGTGATAAGTGTGATAATAGTGAGTACGGAGGAATGAGAGATGAGGGAAGGAGTTATCAGGGCTCAGCGTGTTCCGGGCGCCCTGTACTGATAGTGATAAGTGTGATAATAGTGAGTACGGAGGAATGAGAGATGAGGGAAGGAGTGATCAGGGCTCAGCTTGATCCGGGCACCCTGTACTGATAGTGATAAGTGTGATAATAGTGTGTATGGATAAATGAGAGATGAGGGGAGGGGTGATCAGGGCTCAGCGTGTTCCGGGCGCCCTGTACTAATAGTGATAAGTGTGATAATAGTGAGTACGGAGGAATGAGAGATGAGGGGAGGGGTGATCAGGGCTCAGCGTGTTCCGGGCGCCCTGTAATGATAGTGATAAGTGTGATAATAGTGAGTACGGAGGAATGAGAGATGAGGAAAGTGGTGATCAGGGCTCAGCGTGTTCCGGGCGCCCTGTACTGATAGTGATAAGTGTGATAAAAGTGAGTACGGAGGAATGACAGATGAGGGGAGGGGTGATCAGGGCTCAGCGTGTTCCGGGCGCCCTGTACTGATAGTGATAAGTGTGATAATAGTGAGTATGGAGGAATGAGATATGAGGAAAGGGGTGATCAGGGCTCAGCGTGTTCCGGGCGCCCTGTACTGATAGTGATAAGTGTGATAATAGTGAGTACAGAGGAATGAAAGATGAGGAAAGGGGTGATCAGGGCTCAGCGTGTTCCGGGCGCCCTGTACTGATAGCGATAAGTGTGATAAAAGTGAGTACGGAGGAATGAGAGATGAGAGGAGGGGTGATCAGGGCTCAGCATGTTCCGGGCGCTCTGTACTGATAGTGATAAGTGTGATAATAGTGAGTACGGAGGAAAGAGAGATGAGGGAAGGGGTGATCAGGGATCAGCGTGTTTCGGGCGCCCTGTACTGATAGTGATAAGTGTGATAATAGTGAGTACGAAGGAATGAGAGATGAGGGGAGGGGTGATCAGGGATCAGCGTGTTCCGGGCGCCCTGTACTGATAGTGATAAGTGTGATAATAGTGAGTACGGATGAATGAGGGGAGGGGTGATCAGGGCTCAGCGTGTTCCCAGCACCCTATACTGATAGTGATAAGTGTGATTATAGTGTGTGCGGAGGAATGAGAGCTGAGGGGAGGGGTGATCAGGGCTCAGCATGTTCCGGGCGCCCTGTACCGATAGTGATAAGCATGATAATAGTGAGTACGGAGGAATGAGAGCTGAGGGGAGGGGTGATCAGGGTTCAGCATGTTCCGGGCGCTCTTTACTGATAGCGATAAGTGTGATAATAGTGAGTACGGATGAATGAGAGATGAGGGGAGGGGTGATCAGGGCTCAGCATGTTCCGGGCGCCCTGTACTGATAGTGATAAGTGTGATAATAGTGAGTACGGAGGAATGAGGGAAGGGGTGATCAGGAATCAGTGTGTTCCGGGCGCCCTGTACTGATAGTGATAAGTGTGATAATAGTAAGTACGGAGGAATGAGAGATGAGGGAAGGGGTGATCAGGGCTCAGCGTGTTCCGGGCGCCCTGTACTGATAGTGATAAGTGTTATAATAGTGTGTACGGAGGAATGAGAGATGAGGGGAGGGGTGATCAGGGCTCAGCGTGTTCCGGGCGCCCTGTACTGATAGTGATAAGTGTGATAAAAGTGAGTACGGAGGAATGAGAGATGAGGAGAGGGATGATCAGGGCTCAGCATGTTCCGGGCGCCCTGTACTGATAGTGATAAGTGTGATAATAGTGAGTACGGAGGAATGAGAGATGAGTGAAGGGGTGATCAGGGATCAGCGTGTTTCGGGCGCCCTGTACTGATAGTGATAAGTGTGATAATAGTGAGTACGGAGGAATGAGAGATGAGGGGAGGGGTGATCAGGGATCAGCGTGTTCCGGGCGCCCTGTACTGATAGTGATAAGTGTGATAATAGTGAGTACGGATGAATGAAGGGAGGGGTGATCAGGGCTCATCGTGTTCCGGGCACCCTGTACTGATAGTGATAAGTGTGATTATTATGTGTGCGGAGGAATGAGAGATGAGGGAAGGAGTGATCAGGGCTCAGCGTGTTCCGGGCGCCCTGTACTGATAGTGATAAGCATGATAATAGTGAGTACGGAGGAATGAGGGAAGGGGTGATCAGGAATCAGTGTGTTCCGGGCGCCCTGTACTGATAGTGATAAGTGTGATAATAGTGAGTACGGAGGAATGAGAGATGAGGGAAGGGGTGATCAGGGCTCAGCGTGTTCCGGGCGCCCTGTACTGATAGTGATAAGTGTGATAATAGTGTGTACGGAGGAATGAGAGATGGAGGGAGGGGTGATCAGGGCTCAGCGTGTTCCGGGCGCCCTGTACTGATAGTGATAAGTGTGATAAAAGTGAGTACGGAGGAATGAGAGATGAGGGGAGGGGTGATCAGGGCTCAGCATGTTCCGGGCGCCCTGTACTGATAGTGATAAGTGTGATAATAGTGAGTACGGAGGAATGAGAGATGAGGGGAGGAGTGATCAGGGATCAGCGTGTTCCGGGCGCCCTGTACTAATAATGATAAGTGTGATAATAGTGAGTATGGAGGAATGAGAGATGAGGAAAGGTGTGATCAGGGCTCAGCGTGTTCCGGGCGCCCTGTACTGATAGTGATAAGTGTGATAATAGTGAGTACGGAGGAATGAGAGATGAGGGAAGGGGTGATCAGGGCTCAGCGTGTTCCGGGCGCCCTGTACTGATAGCGATAAGTGTGATAAAAGTGAGTACGGAGGAATGAGAGATGAGAGGAGGGGTGATCAGGGCTCAGCATGTTCCGGGCGCTCTGTACTGATAGTGATAAGTGTGATAATAGTGAGTACGGAGGAAAGAGAGATGAGGGAAGGGGTGATCAGGGATCAGCGTGTTTCGGGCGCCCTGTACTGATAGTGATAAGTGTGATAATAGTGAGTACGAAGGAATGAGAGATGAGGGGAGGGGTGATCAGGGATCAGCGTGTTCCGGGCGCCCTGTACTGATAGTGATAAGTGTGATAAAAGTGAGTACAGAGGAATGAGAGATAAGGGGAGGGGTGATCAGGGCTCAGCATGTTCCGGGCGCTCTGTACTGATAGTGATAAGTGTGATAATAGTGAGTACGGAGGAATGAGAGATGAGGGAAGGGGTGATCAGGGATCAGCGTGTTTCGGGCGACCTGTACTGATAGTGATAAGTGTGATAATAGTGAGTACGGAGGAATGAGAGATGAGGGGAGGGGTGATCATAGCTCAGCGTTTACCGGGCGCCCTTTACTGATAGTGATAAGTGTGATAATAGTGAGTACGGAGGAATGAGAGATGAGGGGAGGGGTGATCAGGGCTCAGCGTGTTCCGGGCGCTCTGTACTGATAGTGATAAGTGTGATAATAGTGAGTACGGAGGAATGAGAGATGAGGAAAGTGGTGATCAGGGCTCAGCGTGTTCCGGGCGCCCTGTACTGATAGTGATAAGTGTGATAATAGTGTTTGCGGAGGAATGAGAGATGAGGGAAGGAGTGATCAGGGCTCAGAGTGTTCCGGGCGCCCTGTACTGATAGTGATAAGTGTGATAATAGTGAGTACGGAGGAATGAGAGCTGAGGAAAGGGGTGATCAGGGCTCAGCGTGTTCTGGGCGCCCTGTACTGATAGTGATAAGTGTGATAATAGTGAGTACGGAGGAATGAGAGATGAGGGGAGGGGTGATCAGGGATCAGCGTATTCCAGGCGCCGTGTGATAATAGTGAGTACGGAGGAATGAGAGATGAGGGAAGGGGTGATCAGGGCTCAGCGTGTTCCGGGCGCCCTGTACGTGATAGTGATAAGTGTGATAATAGTGAGTATGGAGGAATGAGAGATGAGGTAAGGGGTGATCAGGGATCAGCATGTTCCGGGACCCCTGTACTGATAGTGATAAGTGTGATAATAGTGAGTACGGAGGAATGAGAGATGAGGGAAGGAGTTATCAGGGCTCAGCGTGTTCCGGGCGCCCTGTACTGATAGTGATAAGTGTGATAATAGTGAGTACGGAGGAATGAGAGATGAGGGAAGGAGTGATCAGGGCTCAGCTTGATCCGGGCACCCTGTACTGATAGTGATAAGTGTGATAATAGTGTGTATGGATAAATGAGAGATGAGGGGAGGGGTGATCAGGGCTCAGCGTGTTCCGGGCGCCCTGTACTAATAGTGATAAGTGTGATAATAGTGAGTACGGAGGAATGAGAGATGAGGGGAGGGGTGATCAGGGCTCAGCGTGTTCCGGGCGCCCTGTAATGATAGTGATAAGTGTGATAATAGTGAGTACGGAGGAATGAGAGATGAGGAAAGTGGTGATCAGGGCTCAGCGTGTTCCGGGCGCCCTGTACTGATAGTGATAAGTGTGATAATAGTGAGTACGGAGGAATGAGAGCTGAGGGGAGGGGTGATCAGGGATCAGCGTATTCCGGGCGCCGTGTGATAATAGTGAGTACGGAGGAATGAGAGATGAGGGAAGGGGTGATCAGGGCTCAGCGTGTTCCGGGCGCCCTGTACATGATAGTGATAAGTGTGATAATAATGAGTATGGAGGAATGAGAGATGAGGGAAGGGGTGATCAGGGATCAGCATGTTCCGGGCGCTCTGTACTGATAGTGATAAGTGTGATAATAGTGAGTATGGAGGAATGAGAGACGAGGGAAGGGGTAATCAGGGCTCAGCATGTTCCGGGCGCTCTGTACTGATAGTGATAAGTGTGATAATAGTGAGTACGGAGGAATGAGAGATGAGGAAAGGGGTGATCAGGGCTTAGCGTGTTCCGGGCGCCCTGTAATGATAGTGATAAGTGTGATAATAGTGAGTACGGAGGAATGAGAGATGAGGGAAGGAGTTATCAGGGCACAGCGTGTTCCGGGCTCCCTGTACTGATAGTGATAAGTGTGATAATAGTGAGTACAGAGGAATGAGAGATGAGGGAAGGAGTAATCAGGGGTCAGCGTGATCCGGGCACCCTGTACTGATAGTGATAAGTGTGATAATAGTGTGTATGGATAAATGAGAGATGAGGGGAGGGGTGATCAGTGCTCAGCGTGTTCCGGGCGCCCTGTACTAATAGTGATAAGTGTGATAATAGTGAGTACGGAGGAATGAGAGATGAGGGGAGGGGTGATCAGGGCTCAGCGTATTCCGGGCGCCCTGTACTGATAGTGATAAGTGTGATAATAGTGAGTACGGAGGAATGAGAGATGAGGGGAGGGGTGATCAGGGCTCAGCGTGTTCCGGGCACCCTGTACTGATAGTGATAAGTGTGATAATAGTGAGTACGGAGGAATGAGAGATGAGGAAAGTGGTGATCAGGGCTCAGCGTGTTCCGGGCGCCCTGTACTGATAGTGATAAGTGTGATAATAGTGTGTGCAGAGGAATGAGAGATGAGGGAAGGAGTGATCAGGACTCAGCATGTTCCGGGCGCCCTGTACTGATAGTGATAAGTGTGATAATAGTGAGTACGGAGGAATGAGAGATGAGGGGAGGGGTGATCAGGGCTCAGCGTGTTCCGGGCGCCCTGTACTGATAGTGATAAGTGTGATAAAAGTGAGTACGGAGGAATGAGAGATGAGGGGAGGGGTGATCATAGCTCAGCGTATTCCGGGCGCCCTGTACTGATAGTGATAAGTGTGATAATAGTGAGTACGGAGGAATGAGAGATGAGGGGAGGGGTGATCAGGGGCAGGGCTCAGCGTGTTCCGGGCGTCCTGTACTGATAGTGATAAGTGTGATAATAGTGTGTGCGGAGGAATGAGAGATGAGGGAAGGAGTGATCAGGGCTCAGCGTGTTCCGGGCGCCCTGTACTGATAGTGATAAGTGTGATAATAGTGAGTATGGAGGAATGAGAGACGAGGGAAGGGGTAATCAGGGCTCAACATGTTCCGGGCGCTCTGTACTGATAGTGATAAGTGTGATAATAGTGAGTACGGAGGAATGAGAGATGAGGAAAGGGGTGATCAGGGCTCAGCGTGTTCCGGGCGCCCTGTACTGATAGTGATAAGTGTGATAATAGTGAGTACGGAGGAATGAGAGATGAGGGAAGGAGTGATCAGGGCTCAGAGTGTTCCGGGCGCCCTGTACTGATAGTGATAAGTGTGATAATAGTGAGTACGGAGGAATGAGAGCTGAGGGGAGGGGTGATCAGGGATCAGCGTATTCCGGGCGCCGTGTGATAATAGTGAGTACGGAGGAATGAGAGATGAGGGGAGGGGTGATCAGGGCTCAGCATGTTCCGGGTGCTCTGTACTGATAGCGATACATGTGATAATAGTGAGTACGGAGGAATGAGAGATGAGGGGAGGGGTGATCATAGCTCAGCGTTTACCGGGCGCCCTTTACTGATAGTGATAAGTGTGATAATAGTGAGTACGGAGGAATGAGAGATGAGGGGAGGGGTGATCAGGGCTCAGCGTGTTCCGGGCGCTCTGTACTGATAGTGATAAGTGTGATAATAGTGAGTACGGAGGAATGAGAGATGAGGAAAGTGGTGATCAGGGCTCAGCGTGTTCCGGGCGCCCTGTACTGATAGTGATAAGTGTGATAATAGTGTTTGCGGAGGAATGAGAGATGAGGGAAGGAGTGATCAGGGCTCAGAGTGTTCCGGGCGCCCTGTACTGATAGTGATAAGTGTGATAATAGTGAGTACGGAGGAATGAGAGCTGAGGAAAGGGGTGATCAGGGCTCAGCGTGTTCTGGGCGCCCTGTACTGATAGTGATAAGTGTGATAATAGTGAGTACGGAGGAATGAGAGATGAGGGGAGGGGTGATCAGGGATCAGCGTATTCCAGGCGCCGTGTGATAATAGTGAGTACGGAGGAATGAGAGATGAGGGAAGGGGTGATCAGGGCTCAGCGTGTTCCGGGCGCCCTGTACGTGATAGTGATAAGTGTGATAATAGTGAGTATGGAGGAATGAGAGATGAGGTAAGGGGTGATCAGGGATCAGCATGTTCCGGGACCCCTGTACTGATAGTGATAAGTGTGATAATAGTGAGTACGGAGGAATGAGAGATGAGGGAAGGAGTTATCAGGGCTCAGCGTGTTCCGGGCGCCCTGTACTGATAGTGATAAGTGTGATAATAGTGAGTACGGAGGAATGAGAGATGAGGGAAGGAGTGATCAGGGCTCAGCTTGATCCGGGCACCCTGTACTGATAGTGATAAGTGTGATAATAGTGTGTATGGATAAATGAGAGATGAGGGGAGGGGTGATCAGGGCTCAGCGTGTTCCGGGCGCCCTGTACTAATAGTGATAAGTGTGATAATAGTGAGTACGGAGGAATGAGAGATGAGGGGAGGGGTGATCAGGGCTCAGCGTGTTCCGGGCGCCCTGTAATGATAGTGATAAGTGTGATAATAGTGAGTACGGAGGAATGAGAGATGAGGAAAGTGGTGATCAGGGCTCAGCGTGTTCCGGGCGCCCTGTACTGATAGTGATAAGTGTGATAATAGTGAGTACGGAGGAATGAGAGCTGAGGGGAGGGGTGATCAGGGATCAGCGTATTCCGGGCGCCGTGTGATAATAGTGAGTACGGAGGAATGAGAGATGAGGGAAGGGGTGATCAGGGCTCAGCGTGTTCCGGGCGCCCTGTACATGATAGTGATAAGTGTGATAATAATGAGTATGGAGGAATGAGAGATGAGGGAAGGGGTGATCAGGGATCAGCATGTTCCGGGCGCTCTGTACTGATAGTGATAAGTGTGATAATAGTGAGTATGGAGGAATGAGAGACGAGGGAAGGGGTAATCAGGGCTCAGCATGTTCCGGGCGCTCTGTACTGATAGTGATAAGTGTGATAATAGTGAGTACGGAGGAATGAGAGATGAGGAAAGGGGTGATCAGGGCTTAGCGTGTTCCGGGCGCCCTGTAATGATAGTGATAAGTGTGATAATAGTGAGTACGGAGGAATGAGAGATGAGGGAAGGAGTTATCAGGGCTCAGCGTGTTCCGGGCTCCCTGTACTGATAGTGATAAGTGTGATAATAGTGAGTACAGAGGAATGAGAGATGAGGGAAGGAGTAATCAGGGGTCAGCGTGATCCGGGCACCCTGTACTGATAGTGATAAGTGTGATAATAGTGTGTATGGATAAATGAGAGATGAGGGGAGGGGTGATCAGTGCTCAGCGTGTTCCGGGCGCCCTGTACTAATAGTGATAAGTGTGATAATAGTGAGTACGGAGGAATGAGAGATGAGGGGAGGGGTGATCAGGGCTCAGCGTATTCCGGGCGCCCTGTACTGATAGTGATAAGTGTGATAATAGTGAGTACGGAGGAATGAGAGATGAGGGGAGGGGTGATCAGGGCTCAGCGTGTTCCGGGCGGCCTGTACTGATAGTGATAAGTGTGATAATAGTGAGTACGGAGGAATGAGAGATGAGGAAAGTGGTGATCAGGGCTCAGCGTGTTCCGGGCGCCCTGTACTGATAGTGATAAGTGTGATAATAGTGTGTGCAGAGGAATGAGAGATGAGGGAAGGAGTGATCAGGACTCAGCATGTTCCGGGCGCCCTGTACTGATAGTGATAAGTGTGATAATAGTGAGTACGGAGGAATGAGAGATGAGGGGAGGGGTGATCAGGGCTCAGCGTGTTCCGGGCGCCCTGTACTGATAGTGATAAGTGTGATAAAAGTGAGTACGGAGGAATGAGAGATGAGGGGAGGGGTGATCATAGCTCAGCGTATTCCGGGCGCCCTGTACTGATAGTGATAAGTGTGATAATAGTGAGTACGGAGGAATGAGAGATGAGGGGAGGGGTGATCAGGGGCAGGGCTCAGCGTGTTCCGGGCGTCCTGTACTGATAGTGATAAGTGTGATAATAGTGTGTGCGGAGGAATGAGAGATGAGGGAAGGAGTGATCAGGGCTCAGCGTGTTCCGGGCGCCCTGTACTGATAGTGATAAGTGTGATAATAGTGAGTATGGAGGAATGAGAGACGAGGGAAGGGGTAATCAGGGCTCAACATGTTCCGGGCGCTCTGTACTGATAGTGATAAGTGTGATAATAGTGAGTACGGAGGAATGAGAGATGAGGAAAGGGGTGATCAGGGCTCAGCGTGTTCCGGGCGCCCTGTACTGATAGTGATAAGTGTGATAATAGTGAGTACGGAGGAATGAGAGATGAGGGAAGGAGTGATCAGGGCTCAGAGTGTTCCGGGCGCCCTGTACTGATAGTGATAAGTGTGATAATAGTGAGTACGGAGGAATGAGAGCTGAGGGGAGGGGTGATCAGGGATCAGCGTATTCCGGGCGCCGTGTGATAATAGTGAGTACGGAGGAATGAGAGATGAGGGGAGGGGTGATCAGGGCTCAGCATGTTCCGGGTGCTCTGTACTGATAGCGATACATGTGATAATAGTGAGTACGGAGGAATGAGAGATGAGGGGAGGGGTGATCATGGCTCAGCATGTTCCGGGCGCCCTGTACTGATAGTGATAAGTGTGATAATAGTGAGTACGGAGGAATGAGAGATGAGGGGAGGAGTGATCAGGGATCAGCGTGTTCCGGGCGCCCTGTACTAATAATGATAAGTGTGATAATAGTGAGTATGGAGGAATGAGAGATGAGGAAAGGTGTGATCAGGGCTCAGCGTGTTCCGGGCGCCCTGTACTGATAGTGATAAGTGTGATAATAGTGAGTACGGAGGAATGAGAGATGAGGGAAGGGGTGATCAGGGCTCAGCGTGTTCCGGGCGCCCTGTACTGATAGCGATAAGTGTGATAAAAGTGAGTACGGAGGAATGAGAGATGAGAGGAGGGGTGATCAGGGCTCAGCATGTTCCGGGCGCTCTGTACTGATAGTGATAAGTGTGATAATAGTGAGTACAGAGGAAAGAGAGATGAGGGAAGGGGTGATCAGGGATCAGCGTGTTTCGGGCGCCCTGTACTGATAGTGATAAGTGTGATAATAGTGAGTACGAAGGAATGAGAGATGAGGGGAGGGGTGATCAGGGATCAGCGTGTTCCGGGCGCCCTGTACTGATAGTGATAAGTGTGATAATAGTGAGTACGGATGAATGAGGGGAGGGGTGATCAGGGCTCAGCGTGTTCCCGGCACCCTATACTGATAGTGATAAGTGTGATTATAGTGTGTGCGGAGGAATGAGAGCTGAGGGGAGGGGTGATCAGGGCTCAGCATGTTCCGGGCGCCCTGTACCGATAGTGATAAGCATGATAATAGTGAGTACGGAGGAATGAGAGCTGAGGGGAGGGGTGATCAGGGTTCAGCATATTCCGGGCGCTCTTTACTGATAGCGATAAGTGTGATAATAGTGAGTACGGATGAATGAGAGATGAGGGGAGGGGTGATCAGGGCTCAGCATGTTCCGGGCGCCCTGTACTGATAGTGATAAGTGTGATAATAGTGAGTACGGAGGAATGAGGGAAGGGGTGATCAGGAATCAGTGTGTTCCGGGCGCCCTGTACTGATAGTGATAAGTGTGATAATAGTAAGTACGGAGGAATGAGAGATGAGGGAAGGGGTGATCAGGGCTCAGCGTGTTCCGGGCGCCCTGTACTGATAGTGATAAGTGTTATAATAGTGTGTACGGAGGAATGAGAGATGAGGGGAGGGGTGATCAGGGCTCAGCGTGTTCCGGGCGCCCTGTACTGATAGTGATAAGTGTGATAAAAGTGAGTACGGAGGAATGAGAGATGAGGAGAGGGGTGATCAGGGCTCAGCATGTTCCGGGCGCCCTGTACTGATAGTGATAAGTGTGATAATAGTGAGTACGGAGGAATGAGAGATGAGTGAAGGGGTGATCAGGGATCAGCGTGTTTCGGGCGCCCTGTACTGATAGTGATAAGTGTGATAATAGTGAGTACGGAGGAATGAGAGATGAGGAGAGGGGTGATCAGGGCTCAGCATGTTCCGGGCGCCCTGTACGTGATAGTGATAAGTGTGATAATAGTGAGTATGGAGGAATGAGAGATGAGGGAAGGGGTGATCAGGGATCAGCATGTTCCGGGACCCCTGTACTGATAGTGATAAGTGTGATAATAGTGAGTACGGAGGAATGAGAGATGAGGGAAGGAGTTATCAGGGCTCAGCGTGTTCCAGGCGCCCTGTACTAATAGTGATAAGTGTGATAATAGTGAGTACGGAGGAATGAGAGATGAGGGGAGGGGTGATCAGGGCTCAGCGTATTCCGGGCGCCCTGTACTGATAGTGATAAGTGTGATAATAGTGAGTACGGAGGAATGAGAGATGAGGGGAGGGGTGATCAGGGCTCAGCGTGTTCCGGGCGCCCTGTACTGATAGTGATAAGTGTGATAATAGTGAGTACGGAGGAATGAGAGATGAGGAAAGTGGTGATCAGGGCTCAGCGTGTTCCGGGCGCCCTGTACTGATAGTGATAAGTGTGATAATAGTGTGTGCGGAGGAATGAGAGATGAGGGAAGGAGTGATCAGGGCTCAGAGTGTTCCGGGCGCCCTGTACTGATAGTGATAAGTGTGATAATAGTGAGTACGGAGGAATGAGAGATGAGGGGAGGGGTGATCAGGGATCAGCGTATTCCGGGCGCCGTGTGATAATAGTGAGTACGGAGGAATGATAGATGAGGGAAGGGGTGATCAGGGCTCAGCGTGTTCCGGGCGCCCTGTACGTGATAGTGATAAGTGTGATAATAGTGAGTATGGAGGAATGAGAGATGAGGGAAGGGGTGATCAGGGATCAGCATGTTCCGGGACCCCTGTACTGATAGTGATAAGTGTGATAATAGTGAGTACGGAGGAATGAGAGATGAGGGAAGGAGTTATCAGGGCTCAGCGTGTTCCGGGCTCCCTGTACTGATAGTGATAAGTGTGATAATAGTGAGTACAGAGGAATGAGAGATGAGGGAAGGAGTGATCAGGGCTCAGCGTGATCCGGGCACCCTGTACTGATAGTGATAAGTGTGATAATAGTGTGTATGGAGGAATGAGAGATGAGGGGAGGGGTGATCAGGGCTCAGCGTGTTCCGGGCGACCCTGTACTGATAGTGATAAGTGTGATAATAGTGAGTACGGAGGAATGAGAGATGAGGGGAGGGGTGATCATAGCTCAGCGTTTACCGGGCGCCCTTTACTGATAGTGATAAGTGTGATAATAGTGAGTACGGAGGAATGAGAGATGAGGGGAGGGGTGATCAGGGCTCAGCGTGTTCCGGGCGCTCTGTACTGATAGTGATAAGTGTGATAATAGTGAGTACGGAGGAATGAGAGATGAGGAAAGTGGTGATCAGGGCTCAGCGTGTTCCGGGCGCCCTGTACTGATAGTGATAAGTGTGATAATAGTGTTTGCGGAGGAATGAGAGATGAGGGAAGGAGTGATCAGGGCTCAGAGTGTTCCGGGCGCCCTGTACTGATAGTGATAAGTGTGATAATAGTGAGTACGGAGGAATGAGAGCTGAGGAAAGGGGTGATCAGGGCTCAGCGTGTTCTGGGCGCCCTGTACTGATAGTGATAAGTGTGATAATAGTGAGTACGGAGGAATGAGAGATGAGGGGAGGGGTGATCAGGGATCAGCGTATTCCAGGCGCCGTGTGATAATAGTGAGTACGGAGGAATGAGAGATGAGGGAAGGGGTGATCAGGGCTCAGCGTGTTCCGGGCGCCCTGTACGTGATAGTGATAAGTGTGATAATAGTGAGTATGGAGGAATGAGAGATGAGGTAAGGGGTGATCAGGGATCAGCATGTTCCGGGACCCCTGTACTGATAGTGATAAGTGTGATAATAGTGAGTACGGAGGAATGAGAGATGAGGGAAGGAGTTATCAGGGCTCAGCGTGTTCCGGGCGCCCTGTACTGATAGTGATAAGTGTGATAATAGTGAGTACGGAGGAATGAGAGATGAGGGAAGGAGTGATCAGGGCTCAGCTTGATCCGGGCACCCTGTACTGATAGTGATAAGTGTGATAATAGTGTGTATGGATAAATGAGAGATGAGGGGAGGGGTGATCAGGGCTCAGCGTGTTCCGGGCGCCCTGTACTAATAGTGATAAGTGTGATAATAGTGAGTACGGAGGAATGAGAGATGAGGGGAGGGGTGATCAGGGCTCAGCGTGTTCCGGGCGCCCTGTAATGATAGTGATAAGTGTGATAATAGTGAGTACGGAGGAATGAGAGATGAGGAAAGTGGTGATCAGGGCTCAGCGTGTTCCGGGCGCCCTGTACTGATAGTGATAAGTGTGATAATAGTGAGTACGGAGGAATGAGAGCTGAGGGGAGGGGTGATCAGGGATCAGCGTATTCCGGGCGCCGTGTGATAATAGTGAGTACGGAGGAATGAGAGATGAGGGAAGGGGTGATCAGGGCTCAGCGTGTTCCGGGCGCCCTGTACATGATAGTGATAAGTGTGATAATAGTGAGTATGGAGGAATGAGAGATGAGGGAAGGGGTGATCAGGGATCAGCATGTTCCGGGCGCTCTGTACTGATAGTGATAAGTGTGATAATAGTGAGTATGGAGGAATGAGAGACGAGGGAAGGGGTAATCAGGGCTCAGCATGTTCCGGGCGCTCTGTACTGATAGTGATAAGTGTGATAATAGTGAGTACGGAGGAATGAGAGATGAGGAAAGGGGTGATCAGGGCTTAGCGTGTTCCGGGCGCCCTGTAATGATAGTGATAAGTGTGATAATAGTGAGTACGGAGGAATGAGAGATGAGGGAAGGAGTTATCAGGGCTCAGCGTGTTCCGGGCTCCCTGTACTGATAGTGATAAGTGTGATAATAGTGAGTACAGAGGAATGAGAGATGAGGGAAGGAGTAATCAGGGGTCAGCGTGATCCGGGCACCCTGTACTGATAGTGATAAGTGTGATAATAGTGTGTATGGATAAATGAGAGATGAGGGGAGGGGTGATCAGTGCTCAGCGTGTTCCGGGCGCCCTGTACTAATAGTGATAAGTGTGATAATAGTGAGTACGGAGGAATGAGAGATGAGGGGAGGGGTGATCAGGGCTCAGCGTATTCCGGGCGCCCTGTACTGATAGTGATAAGTGTGATAATAGTGAGTACGGAGGAATGAGAGATGAGGGGAGGGGTGATCAGGGCTCAGCGTGTTCCGGGCACCCTGTACTGATAGTGATAAGTGTGATAATAGTGAGTACGGAGGAATGAGAGATGAGGAAAGTGGTGATCAGGGCTCAGCGTGTTCCGGGCGCCCTGTACTGATAGTGATAAGTGTGATAATAGTGTGTGCAGAGGAATGAGAGATGAGGGAAGGAGTGATCAGGACTCAGCATGTTCCGGGCGCCCTGTACTGATAGTGATAAGTGTGATAATAGTGAGTACGGAGGAATGAGAGATGAGGGGAGGGGTGATCAGGGCTCAGCGTGTTCCGGGCGCCCTGTACTGATAGTGATAAGTGTGATAAAAGTGAGTACGGAGGAATGAGAGATGAGGGGAGGGGTGATCATAGCTCAGCGTATTCCGGGCGCCCTGTACTGATAGTGATAAGTGTGATAATAGTGAGTACGGAGGAATGAGAGATGAGGGGAGGGGTGATCAGGGGCAGGGCTCAGCGTGTTCCGGGCGTCCTGTACTGATAGTGATAAGTGTGATAATAGTGTGTGCGGAGGAATGAGAGATGAGGGAAGGAGTGATCAGGGCTCAGCGTGTTCCGGGCGCCCTGTACTGATAGTGATAAGTGTGATAATAGTGAGTATGGAGGAATGAGAGACGAGGGAAGGGGTAATCAGGGCTCAGCATGTTCCGGGCGCTCTGTACTGATAGTGATAAGTGTGATAATAGTGAGTACGGAGGAATGAGAGATGAGGAAAGGGGTGATCAGGGCTCAGCGTGTTCCGGGCGCCCTGTACTGATAGTGATAAGTGTGATAATAGTGAGTACGGAGGAATGAGAGATGAGGGAAGGAGTGATCAGGGCTCAGAGTGTTCCGGGCGCCCTGTACTGATAGTGATAAGTGTGATAATAGTGAGTACGGAGGAATGAGAGCTGAGGGGAGGGGTGATCAGGGATCAGCGTATTCCGGGCGCCGTGTGATAATAGTGAGTACGGAGGAATGAGAGATGAGGGAAGGAGTGATCAGGGCTCAGCGTGTTCCGGGCGCCCTGTACTGATAGTGATAAGTGTGATAATAGTGAGTATGGAGGAATGAGAGACGAGGGAAGGGGTAATCAGGGCTCAGCATGTTCCGGGCGCTCTGTACTGATAGTGATAAGTGTGATAATAGTGAGTACGGAGGAATGAGAGATGAGGGAAGGGGTGATCAGGGATCAGCATGTTCCGGTACCCCTGTACTGATAGTGATAAGTGTGATAATAGTGAGTACGGAGGAATGAGAGATGAGGGAAGGAGTTATCAGGGCTCAGCGTGTTCCGGGCGCCCTGTACTGATAGTGATAAGTGTGATAATAGTGAGTACGGAGGAATGAGAGATGAGGGAAGGAGTTATCAGGGCTCAGCGTGATCCGGGCACCCTGTACTGATAGTGATAAGTGTGATAATAGTGTGTATGGAGGAATGAGAGATGAGGGGAGGGGTGATCAGGGCTCAGCGTGTTCCGGGCGACCCTGTACTGATAGTGATAAGTGTGATAATAGTGAGTACGGAGGAATGAGAGATGAGGGGAGGGGTGATCATAGCTCAGCGTTTACCGGGCGCCCTTTACTGATAGTGATAAGTGTGATAATAGTGAGTACGGAGGAATGAGAGATGAGGGGAGGGGTGATCAGGGCTCAGCGTGTTCCGGGCGCTCTGTACTGATAGTGATAAGTGTGATAATAGTGAGTACGGAGGAATGAGAGATGAGGAAAGTGGTGATCAGGGCTCAGCGTGTTCCGGGCGCCCTGTACTGATAGTGATAAGTGTGATAATAGTGTTTGCGGAGGAATGAGAGATGAGGGAAGGAGTGATCATGGCTCCGAGTGTTCCGGGCGCCCTGTACTGATAGTGATAAGTGTGATAATAGTGAGTACGGAGGAATGAGAGCTGAGGAAAGGGGTGATCAGGGCTCAGCGTGTTCTGGGCGCCCTGTACTGATAGTGATAAGTGTGATAATAGTGAGTACGGAGGAATGAGAGATGAGGGGAGGGGTGATCAGGGATCAGCGTATTCCAGGCGCCGTGTGATAATAGTGAGTACGGAGGAATGAGAGATGAGGGAAGGGGTGATCAGGGCTCAGCGTGTTCCGGGCGCCCTGTACGTGATAGTGATAAGTGTGATAATAGTGAGTATGGAGGAATGAGAGATGAGGTAAGGGGTGATCAGGGATCAGCATGTTCCGGGACCCCTGTACTGATAGTGATAAGTGTGATAATAGTGAGTACGGAGGAATGAGAGATGAGGGAAGGAGTTATCAGGGCTCAGCGTGTTCCGGGCGCCCTGTACTGATAGTGATAAGTGTGATAATAGTGAGTACGGAGGAATGAGAGATGAGGGAAGGAGTGATCAGGGCTCAGCTTGATCCGGGCACCCTGTACTGATAGTGATAAGTGTGATAATAGTGTGTATGGATAAATGAGAGATGAGGGGAGGGGTGATCAGGGCTCAGCGTGTTCCGGGCGCCCTGTACTAATAGTGATAAGTGTGATAATAGTGAGTACGGAGGAATGAGAGATGAGGGGAGGGGTGATCAGGGCTCAGCGTGTTCCGGGCGCCCTGTACTGATAGTGATAAGTGTGATAATAGTGAGTACGGAGGAATGAGAGATGAGGAAAGTGGTGATCAGGGCTCAGCGTGTTCCGGGCGCCCTGTACTGATAGTGATAAGTGTGATAATAGTGTGTGCGGAGGAATGAGAGATGAGGGAAGGAGTGATCAGGACTCAGCATGTTCCAGGCGCCCTGTACTGATAGTGATAAGTGTGATAATAGTGAGTACGGAGGAATGAGAGCTGAGGGGAGGGGTGATCAGGGATCAGCGTATTCCGGGCGCCGTGTGATAATAGTGAGTACGGAGGAATGAGAGATGAGGGAAGGGGTGATCAGGGCTCAGCGTGTTCCGGGCGCCCTGTACGTGATAGTGATAAGTGTGATAATAGTGAGTATGGAGGAATGAGAGATGAGGGAAGGGGTGATCAGGGATCAGCATGTTCCGGGCGCTCTGTACTGATAGTGATAAGTGTGATAATAGTGAGTATGGAGGAATGAGAGACGAGGGAAGGGGTAATCAGGGCTCAGCATGTTCCGGGCGCTCTGTACTGATAGTGATAAGTGTGATAATAGTGAGTACGGAGGAATGAGAGATGAGGAAAGGGGTGATCAGGGCTTAGCGTGTTCCGGGCGCCCTGTAATGATAGTGATAAGTGTGATAATAGTGAGTACGGAGGAATGAGAGATGAGGGAAGGAGTGATCAGGGCTCAGAGTGTTCCGGGCGCCCTGTACTGATAGTGATAAGTGTGATAATAGTGAGTACGGAGGAATGAGAGCTGAGGGGAGGGGTGATCAGGGATCAGCGTATTCCGGGCGCCGTGTGATAATAGTGAGTACGGAGGAATGAGAGCTGAGGAAAGGGGTGATCAGGGCTCAGCGTGTTCTGGGCGCCCTGTACTGATAGTGATAAGTGTGATAATAGTGAGTACGGAGGAATGAGAGATGAGGGGAGGGGTGATCAGGGATCAGCGTATTCCAGGCGCCGTGTGATAATAGTGAGTACGGAGGAATGAGAGATGAGGGAAGGGGTGATCAGGGCTCAGCGTGTTCCGGGCGCCCTGTACGTGATAGTGATAAGTGTGATAATAGTGAGTATGGAGGAATGAGAGATGAGGTAAGGGGTGATCAGGGATCAGCATGTTCCGGGACCCCTGTACTGATAGTGATAAGTGTGATAATAGTGAGTACGGAGGAATGAGAGATGAGGGAAGGAGTTATCAGGGCTCAGCGTGTTCCGGGCGCCCTGTACTGATAGTGATAAGTGTGATAATAGTGAGTACGGAGGAATGAGAGATGAGGGAAGGAGTGATCAGGGCTCAGCTTGATCCGGGCACCCTGTACTGATAGTGATAAGTGTGATAATAGTGTGTATGGATAAATGAGAGATGAGGGGAGGGGTGATCAGGGCTCAGCGTGTTCCGGGCGCCCTGTACTAATAGTGATAAGTGTGATAATAGTGAGTACGGAGGAATGAGAGATGAGGGGAGGGGTGATCAGGGCTCAGCGTGTTCCGGGCGCCCTGTACTGATAGTGATAAGTGTGATAATAGTGAGTACGGAGGAATGAGAGATGAGGAAAGTGGTGATCAGGGCTCAGCGTGTTCCGGGCGCCCTGTACTGATAGTGATAAGTGTGATAATAGTGTGTGCGGAGGAATGAGAGATGAGGGAAGGAGTGATCAGGACTCAGCATGTTCCAGGCGCCCTGTACTGATAGTGATAAGTGTGATAATAGTGAGTACGGAGGAATGAGAGCTGAGGGGAGGGGTGATCAGGGATCAGCGTATTCCGGGCGCCGTGTGATAATAGTGAGTACGGAGGAATGAGAGATGAGGGAAGGGGTGATCAGGGCTCAGCGTGTTCCGGGCGCCCTGTACGTGATAGTGATAAGTGTGATAATAGTGAGTTTGGAGGAATGAGAGATGAGGGAAGGGGTGATCAGGGATCAGCATGTTCCGGGCGCTCTGTACTGATAGTGATAAGTGTGATAATAGTGAGTATGGAGGAATGAGAGACGAGGGAAGGGGTAATCAGGGCTCAGCATGTTCCGGGCGCTCTGTACTGATAGTGATAAGTGTGATAATAGTGAGTACGGAGGAATGAGAGATGAGGAAAGGGGTGATCAGGGCTTAGCGTGTTCCGGGCGCCCTGTAATGATAGTGATAAGTGTGATAATAGTGAGTACGGAGGAATGAGAGATGAGGGAAGGAGTGATCAGGGCTCAGAGTGTTCCGGGCGCCCTGTACTGATAGTGATAAGTGTGATAATAGTGAGTACGGAGGAATGAGAGCTGAGGGGAGGGGTGATCAGGGATCAGCGTATTCCGGGCGCCGTGTGATAATAGTGAGTACGGAGGAATGAGAGCTGAGGAAAGGGGTGATCAGGGCTCAGCGTGTTCTGGGCGCCCTGTACTGATAGTGATAAGTGTGATAATAGTGAGTACGGAGGAATGAGAGATGAGGGGAGGGGTGATCAGGGATCAGCGTATTCCAGGCGCCGTGTGATAATAGTGAGTACGGAGGAATGAGAGATGAGGGAAGGGGTGATCAGGGCTCAGCGTGTTCCGGGCGCCCTGTACGTGATAGTGATAAGTGTGATAATAGTGAGTATGGAGGAATGAGAGATGAGGTAAGGGGTGATCAGGGATCAGCATGTTCCGGGACCCCTGTACTGATAGTGATAAGTGTGATAATAGTGAGTACGGAGGAATGAGAGATGAGGGAAGGAGTTATCAGGGCTCAGCGTGTTCCGGGCGCCCTGTACTGATAGTGATAAGTGTGATAATAGTGAGTACGGAGGAATGAGAGATGAGGGAAGGAGTGATCAGGGCTCAGCTTGATCCGGGCACCCTGTACTGATAGTGATAAGTGTGATAATAGTGTGTATGGATAAATGAGAGATGAGGGGAGGGGTGATCAGGGCTCAGCGTGTTCCGGGCGCCCTGTACTAATAGTGATAAGTGTGATAATAGTGAGTACGGAGGAATGAGAGATGAGGGGAGGGGTGATCAGGGCTCAGCGTGTTCCGGGCGCCCTGTACTGATAGTGATAAGTGTGATAATAGTGAGTACGGAGGAATGAGAGATGAGGAAAGTGGTGATCAGGGCTCAGCGTGTTCCGGGCGCCCTGTACTGATAGTGATAAGTGTGATAATAGTGTGTGCGGAGGAATGAGAGATGAGGGAAGGAGTGATCAGGACTCAGCATGTTCCGGGCGCCCTGTACTGATAGTGATAAGTGTGATAATAGTGAGTACGGAGGAATGAGAGCTGAGGGGAGGGGTGATCAGGGATCAGCGTATTCCGGGCGCCGTGTGATAATAGTGAGTACGGAGGAATGAGAGATGAGGGAAGGGGTGATCAGGGCTCAGCGTGTTCCGGGCGCCCTGTACGTGATAGTGATAAGTGTGATAATAGTGAGTATGGAGGAATGAGAGATGAGGGAAGGGGTGATCAGGGATCAGCATGTTCCGGGCCGCTCTGTACTGATAGTGATAAGTGTGATAATAGTGAGTATGGAGGAATGAGAGACGAGGGAAGGGGTAATCAGGGCTCAGCATGTTCCGGGCGCTCTGTACTGATAGTGATAAGTGTGATAATAGTGAGTACGGAGGAATGAGAGATGAGGAAAGGGGTGATCAGGGCTTAGCGTGTTCCGGGCGCCCTGTAATGATAGTGATAAGTGTGATAATAGTGAGTACGGAGGAATGAGAGATGAGGGAAGGAGTGATCAGGGCTCAGAGTGTTCCGGGCGCCCTGTACTGATAGTGATAAGTGTGATAATAGTGAGTACGGAGGAATGAGAGCTGAGGGGAGGGGTGATCAGGGATCAGCGTATTCCGGGCGCCGTGTGATAATAGTGAGTACGGAGGAATGAGAGATGAGGGAAGGGGTGATCAGGGCTCAGCGTGTTCCGGGCGCCCTGTACGTGATAGTGATAAGTGTGATAATAGTGAGTATGGAGGAATGAGAGATGAGGGAAGGGGTGATCAGGGATCAGCATGTTCCGGGACCCCTGTACTGATAGTGATAAGTGTGATAATAGTGAGTACGGAGGAATGAGAGATGAGGGAAGGAGTTATCAGGGCTCAGCGTGTTCCGGGCGCCCTGTACTGATAGTGATAAGTGTGATAATAGTGAGTACGGAGGAATGAGAGATGAGGGAAGGAGTGATCAGTGCTCAGCGTGATCCGGGCACCCTGTACTGATAGTGATAAGTGTGATAATAGTGTGTATGGAGGAATGAGAGATGAGGGGAGGGGTGATCAGGGCTCAGCGTGTTCCGGGCGACCCTTTACTGATAGTGATAAGTGTGATAATAGTGAGTACGGAGGAATGAGAGATGAGGGGAGGGGTGATCAGGGCTCAGCGTGTTCCGGGCGCTCTGTACTGATAGTGATAAGTGTGATAATAGTGAGTACGGAGGAATGAGAGATGAGGAAAGTGGTGATCAGGGCTCAGCGTGTTCCGGGCGCCCTGTACTGATAGTGATAAGTGTGATAATAGTGTGTGCGGAGGAATGAGAGATGAGGGAAGGAGTGATCAGGGCTCAGAGTGTTCCGGGCGCCCTGTACTGATAGTGATAAGTGTGATAATAGTGAGTACGGAGGAATGAGAGCTGAGGAAAGGGGTGATCAGGGCTCAGCGTGTTCTGGGCGCCCTGTACTGATAGTGATAAGTGTGATAATAGTGAGTACGGAGGAATGAGAGATGAGGGGAGGGGTGATCAGGGATCAGCGTATTCCGGGCGCCGTGTGATAATAGTGAGTACGGAGGAATGAGAGATGAGGGAAGGGGTGATCAGGGCTCAGCGTGTTCCGGGCGCCCTGTACGTGATAGTGATAAGTGTGATAATAGTGAGTATGGAGGAATGAGAGATGAGGTAAGGGGTGATCAGGGATCAGCATGTTCCGGGACCCCTGTACTGATAGTGATAAGTGTGATAATAGTGAGTACGGAGGAATGAGAGATGAGGGGAGGGGTGATCAGGGCTCAGCGTGTTCCGGGCGCCCTGTACTGATAGTGATAAGTGTGATAAAAGTGAGTACGGAGGAATGAGAGATGAGGGGAGGGGTGATCAGGGCTCAGCATGTTCCGGGCGCCCTGTACTGATAGTGATAAGTGTGATAAAAGTGAGTACGGAGGAATGACAGATGAGGGGAGGGGTGAT
The DNA here is from genome assembly GCF_028390025.1 of Pseudophryne corroboree. Lineage (NCBI taxonomy): Eukaryota > Metazoa > Chordata > Amphibia > Anura > Myobatrachidae > Pseudophryne > Pseudophryne corroboree. The sequence continues at coordinate 220,108 of NW_026970559.1, forward strand.
CAGGGCTCAGCGTGTTCCCGGCACCCTATACTGATAGTGATAAGTGTGATTATAGTGTGTGCGGAGGAATGAGAGCTGAGGGGAGGGGTGATCAGGGCTCAGCATGTTCCGGGCGCCCTGTACCGATAGTGATAAGCATGATAATAGTGAGTACGGAGGAATGAGAGCTGAGGGGAGGGGTGATCAGGGTTCAGCATGTTCCGGGCGCTCTTTACTGATAGCGATAAGTGTGATAATAGTGAGTACGGATGAATGAGAGATGAGGGGAGGGGTGATCAGGGCTCAGCATGTTCCGGGCACCCTGTACTGATAGTGATAAGTGTGATAATAGTGAGTACGGAGGAATGAGGGAAGGGGTGATCAGGAATCAGTGTGTTCCGGGCGCCCTGTACTGATAGTGATAAGTGTGATAATAGTAAGTACGGAGGAATGAGAGATGAGGGAAGGGGTGATCAGGGCTCAGCGTGTTCCGGGCGCCCTGTACTGATAGTGATAAGTGTTATAATAGTGTGTACGGAGGAATGAGAGATGAGGGGAGGGGTGATCAGGGCTCAGCGTGTTCCGGGCGCCCTGTACTGATAGTGATAAGTGTGATAAAAGTGAGTACGGAGGAATGAGAGATGAGGAGAGGGGTGATCAGGGCTCAGCATGTTCCGGGCGCCCTGTACTGATAGTGATAAGTGTGATAATAGTGAGTACGGAGGAATGAGAGATGAGTGAAGGGGTGATCAGGGATCAGCGTGTTTCGGGCGCCCTGTACTGATAGTGATAAGTGTGATAATAGTGAGTACGGAGGAATGAGAGATGAGGGGAGGGGTGATCAGTGATCAGCGTGTTCCGGGCGCCCTGTACTGATAGTGATAAGTGTGATAATAGTGAGTACGGATGAATGAAGGGAGGGGTGATCAGGGCTCATCGTGTTCCGGGCACCCTGTACTGATAGTGATAAGTGTGATTATTATGTGTGCGGAGGAATGAGAGATGAGGGAAGGAGTGATCAGGGCTCAGCGTGTTCCGGGCGCCCTGTACTGATAGTGATAAGTGTGATAATAGTGAGTACGGAGGAATGAGAGATGAGGGAAGGGGTGATCAGGGCTCAGCGTGTTCCGGGCGCCCTGTACTGATAGTGATAAGTGTGATAATAGTGTGTACGGAGGAATGAGAGATGGAGGGAGGGGTGATCAGGGCTCAGCGTGTTCCGGGCGCCCTGTACTGATAGTGATAAGTGTGATAAAAGTGAGTACGGAGGAATGAGAGATGAGGGGAGGGGTGATCAGGGCTCAGCATGTTCCGGGTGCTCTGTACTGATAGCGATACATGTGATAATAGTGAGTACGGAGGAATGAGAGATGAGGGGAGGGGTGATCAGGGCTCAGCGTGTTCCGGGCGCTCTGTACTGATAGTGATAAGTGTGATAATAGTGAGTACGGAGGAATGAGAGATGAGGAAAGTGGTGATCAGGGCTCAGCGTGTTCCGGGCGCCCTGTACTGATAGTGATAAGTGTGATAATAGTGTTTGCGGAGGAATGAGAGATGAGGGAAGGAGTGATCATGGCTCAGAGTGTTCCGGGCGCCCTGTACTGATAGTGATAAGTGTGATAATAGTGAGTACGGAGGAATGAGAGCTGAGGAAAGGGGTGATCAGGGCTCAGCGTGTTCTGGGCGCCCTGTACTGATAGTGATAAGTGTGATAATAGTGAGTACGGAGGAATGAGAGATGAGGGGAGGGGTGATCAGGGATCAGCGTATTCCAGGCGCCGTGTGATAATAGTGAGTACGGAGGAATGAGAGATGAGGGAAGGGGTGATCAGGGCTCAGCGTGTTCCGGGCGCCCTGTACGTGATAGTGATAAGTGTGATAATAGTGAGTATGGAGGAATGAGAGATGAGGTAAGGGGTGATCAGGGATCAGCATGTTCCGGGACCCCTGTACTGATAGTGATAAGTGTGATAATAGTGAGTACGGAGGAATGAGAGATGAGGGAAGGAGTTATCAGGGCTCAGCGTGTTCCGGGCGCCCTGTACTGATAGTGATAAGTGTGATAATAGTGAGTACGGAGGAATGAGAGATGAGGGAAGGAGTGATCAGGGCTCAGCTTGATCCGGGCACCCTGTACTGATAGTGATAAGTGTGATAATAGTGTGTATGGATAAATGAGAGATGAGGGGAGGGGTGATCAGGGCTCAGCGTGTTCCGGGCGCCCTGTACTAATAGTGATAAGTGTGATAATAGTGAGTACGGAGGAATGAGAGATGAGGGGAGGGGTGATCAGGGCTCAGCGTGTTCCGGGCGCCCTGTACTGATAGTGATAAGTGTGATAATAGTGAGTACGGAGGAATGAGAGATGAGGAAAGTGGTGATCAGGGCTCAGCGTGTTCCGGGCGCCCTGTACTGATAGTGATAAGTGTGATAATAGTGTGTGCGGAGGAATGAGAGATGAGGGAAGGAGTGATCAGGACTCAGCATGTTCCAGGCGCCCTGTACTGATAGTGATAAGTGTGATAATAGTGAGTACGGAGGAATGAGAGCTGAGGGGAGGGGTGATCAGGGATCAGCGTATTCCGGGCGCCGTGTGATAATAGTGAGTACGGAGGAATGAGAGATGAGGGAAGGGGTGATCAGGGCTCAGCGTGTTCCGGGCGCCCTGTACGTGATAGTGATAAGTGTGATAATAGTGAGTATGGAGGAATGAGAGATGAGGGAAGGGGTGATCAGGGATCAGCATGTTCCGGGCGCTCTGTACTGATAGTGATAAGTGTGATAATAGTGAGTATGGAGGAATGAGAGACGAGGGAAGGGGTAATCAGGGCTCAGCATGTTCCGGGCGCTCTGTACTGATAGTGATAAGTGTGATAATAGTGAGTACGGAGGAATGAGAGATGAGGAAAGGGGTGATCAGGGCTTAGCGTGTTCCGGGCGCCCTGTAATGATAGTGATAAGTGTGATAATAGTGAGTACGGAGGAATGAGAGATGAGGGAAGGAGTGATCAGGGCTCAGAGTGTTCCGGGCGCCCTGTACTGATAGTGATAAGTGTGATAATAGTGAGTACGGAGGAATGAGAGCTGAGGGGAGGGGTGATCAGGGATCAGCGTATTCCGGGCGCCGTGTGATAATAGTGAGTACGGAGGAATGAGAGCTGAGGAAAGGGGTGATCAGGGCTCAGCGTGTTCTGGGCGCCCTGTACTGATAGTGATAAGTGTGATAATAGTGAGTACGGAGGAATGAGAGATGAGGGGAGGGGTGATCAGGGATCAGCGTATTCCAGGCGCCGTGTGATAATAGTGAGTACGGAGGAATGAGAGATGAGGGAAGGGGTGATCAGGGCTCAGCGTGTTCCGGGCGCCCTGTACGTGATAGTGATAAGTGTGATAATAGTGAGTATGGAGGAATGAGAGATGAGGTAAGGGGTGATCAGGGATCAGCATGTTCCGGGACCCCTGTACTGATAGTGATAAGTGTGATAATAGTGAGTACGGAGGAATGAGAGATGAGGGAAGGAGTTATCAGGGCTCAGCGTGTTCCGGGCGCCCTGTACTGATAGTGATAAGTGTGATAATAGTGAGTACGGAGGAATGAGAGATGAGGGAAGGAGTGATCAGGGCTCAGCTTGATCCGGGCACCCTGTACTGATAGTGATAAGTGTGATAATAGTGTGTATGGATAAATGAGAGATGAGGGGAGGGGTGATCAGGGCTCAGCGTGTTCCGGGCGCCCTGTACTAATAGTGATAAGTGTGATAATAGTGAGTACGGAGGAATGAGAGATGAGGGGAGGGGTGATCAGGGCTCAGCGTGTTCCGGGCGCCCTGTACTGATAGTGATAAGTGTGATAATAGTGAGTACGGAGGAATGAGAGATGAGGAAAGTGGTGATCAGGGCTCAGCGTGTTCCGGGCGCCCTGTACTGATAGTGATAAGTGTGATAATAGTGTGTGCGGAGGAATGAGAGATGAGGGAAGGAGTGATCAGGACTCAGCATGTTCCGGGCGCCCTGTACTGATAGTGATAAGTGTGATAATAGTGAGTACGGAGGAATGAGAGCTGAGGGGAGGGGTGATCAGGGATCAGCGTATTCCGGGCGCCGTGTGATAATAGTGAGTACGGAGGAATGAGAGATGAGGGAAGGGGTGATCAGGGCTCAGCGTGTTCCGGGCGCCCTGTACGTGATAGTGATAAGTGTGATAATAGTGAGTATGGAGGAATGAGAGATGAGGGAAGGGGTGATCAGGGATCAGCATGTTCCGGGCGCTCTGTACTGATAGTGATAAGTGTGATAATAGTGAGTATGGAGGAATGAGAGATGAGGAAAGGGGTGATCAGGGCTTAGCGTGTTCCGGGCGCCCTGTAATGATAGTGATAAGTGTGATAATAGTGAGTACGGAGGAATGAGAGATGAGGGAAGGAGTGATCAGGGCTCAGAGTGTTCCGGGCGCCCTGTACTGATAGTGATAAGTGTGATAATAGTGAGTACGGAGGAATGAGAGCTGAGGGGAGGGGTGATCAGGGATCAGCGTATTCCGGGCGCCGTGTGATAATAGTGAGTACGGAGGAATGAGAGATGAGGGAAGGGGTGATCAGGGCTCAGCGTGTTCCGGGCGCCCTGTACGTGATAGTGATAAGTGTGATAATAGTGAGTATGGAGGAATGAGAGATGAGGGAAGGGGTGATCAGGGATCAGCATGTTCCGGGACCCCTGTACTGATAGTGATAAGTGTGATAATAGTGAGTACGGAGGAATGAGAGATGAGGGAAGGAGTTATCAGGGCTCAGCGTGTTCCGGGCGCCCTGTACTGATAGTGATAAGTGTGATAATAGTGAGTACGGAGGAATGAGAGATGAGGGAAGGAGTGATCAGTGCTCAGCGTGATCCGGGCACCCTGTACTGATAGTGATAAGTGTGATAATAGTGTGTATGGAGGAATGAGAGATGAGGGGAGGGGTGATCAGGGCTCAGCGTGTTCCGGGCGACCCTTTACTGATAGTGATAAGTGTGATAATAGTGAGTACGGAGGAATGAGAGATGAGGGGAGGGGTGATCAGGGCTCAGCGTGTTCCGGGCGCTCTGTACTGATAGTGATAAGTGTGATAATAGTGAGTACGGAGGAATGAGAGATGAGGAAAGTGGTGATCAGGGCTCAGCGTGTTCCGGGCGCCCTGTACTGATAGTGATAAGTGTGATAATAGTGTGTGCGGAGGAATGAGAGATGAGGGAAGGAGTGATCAGGGCTCAGAGTGTTCCGGGCGCCCTGTACTGATAGTGATAAGTGTGATAATAGTGAGTACGGAGGAATGAGAGCTGAGGAAAGGGGTGATCAGGGCTTCGCGTGTTCTGGGCGCCCTGTACTGATAGTGATAAGTGTGATAATAGTGAGTACGGAGGAATGAGAGATGAGGGGAGGGGTGATCAGGGATCAGCGTATTCCGGGCGCCGTGTGATAATAGTGAGTACGGAGGAATGAGAGATGAGGGAAGGGGTGATCAGGGCTCAGCGTGTTCTGGGCGCCCTGTACGTGATAGTGATAAGTGTGATAATAGTGAGTATGGAGGAATGAGAGATGAGGTAAGGGGTGATCAGGGATCAGCATGTTCCGGGACCCCTGTACTGATAGTGATAAGTGTGATAATAGTGAGTACGGAGGAATGAGAGATGAGGGGAGGGGTGATCAGGGCTCAGCGTGTTCCGGGCGCCCTGTACTGATAGTGATAAGTGTGATAAAAGTGAGTACGGAGGAATGAGAGATGAGGGGAGGGGTGATCAGGGCTCAGCATGTTCCGGGCGCCCTGTACTGATAGTGATAAGTGTGATAAAAGTGAGTACGGAGGAATGACAGATGAGGGGAGGGGTGATCAGGGCTCAGCGTGTTCCCGGCACCCTATACTGATAGTGATAAGTGTGATTATAGTGTGTGCGGAGGAATGAGAGCTGAGGGGAGGGGTGATCAGGGCTCAGCATGTTCCGGGCGCCCTGTACCGATAGTGATAAGCATGATAATAGTGAGTACGGAGGAATGAGAGCTGAGGGGAGGGGTGATCAGGGTTCAGCATGTTCCGGGCGCTCTTTACTGATAGCGATAAGTGTGATAATAGTGAGTACGGATGAATGAGAGATGAGGGGAGGGGTGATCAGGGCTCAGCATGTTCCGGGCACCCTGTACTGATAGTGATAAGTGTGATAATAGTGAGTACGGAGGAATGAGGGAAGGGGTGATCAGGAATCAGTGTGTTCCGGGCGCCCTGTACTGATAGTGATAAGTGTGATAATAGTAAGTACGGAGGAATGAGAGATGAGGGAAGGGGTGATCAGGGCTCAGCGTGTTCCGGGCGCCCTGTACTGATAGTGATAAGTGTTATAATAGTGTGTACGGAGGAATGAGAGATGAGGGGAGGGGTGATCAGGGCTCAGCGTGTTCCGGGTGCCCTGTACTGATAGTGATAAGTGTGATAAAAGTGAGTACGGAGGAATGAGAGATGAGGAGAGGGGTGATCAGGGCTCAGCATGTTCCGGGCGCCCTGTACTGATAGTGATAAGTGTGATAATAGTGAGTACGGAGGAATGAGAGATGAGTGAAGGGGTGATCAGGGATCAGCGTGTTTCGGGCGCCCTGTACTGATAGTGATAAGTGTGATAATAGTGAGTACGGAGGAATGAAGGGAGGGGTGATCAGGGCTCATCGTGTTCCGGGCACCCTGTACTGATAGTGATAAGTGTGATTATTATGTGTGCGGAGGAATGAGAGATGAGGGAAGGAGTGATCAGGGCTCAGCGTGTTCCGGGCGCCCTGTACTGATAGTGATAAGCATGATAATAGTGAGTACGGAGGAATGAGGGAAGGGGTGATCAGGAATCAGTGTGTTCCGGGCGCCCTGTACTGATAGTGATAAGTGTGATAATAG